>NC_083228.1:20922140-21034640 GCF_032191835.1 Heteronotia binoei | reverse complement strand
CTCCCTCTGCCCTCCGATCCCGGCGCTTGCTGTAAGCATCAGAGCTGAAGCCAGGCAGAAAGGCACGGAGGAAGCACGCTGCCCTCTCCACAGCCGGCGCTCGCAAAGCGCTGGGTTTGCGGAGGGGGCGGGTGCTTCCTCCGTGCCTTTCTGCCTGGCTTCAGCTCTGATGCTTACAGCAAGCGCCGGGATCGGAGGGCAGAGGGAGCGATCCTGGTGCTTGCTGTAAACGTCAGAGCTGAAGCCAGGCAGAAAGGCACGGAGGAAGCGCTGGGATCAGAGGCGGAGGCAGTGGATCACACCCCCCCCCCCCCCAGGAAGGTAGGTACCGGTACCTTCGCTCCATAAGATGCACACACTTTTCCTCCCACTTTTTTTTGGTGGGGGGGAAGTGCGTCTTATGGTGCGAAAAATACGGTATATTTCTGTTATCTGACAATGATGCTCATGTGTCCTATAGAGTCTCCTTGTTTGCCCTGCAGCTAAGAAGATAAAAGCAAGAGTAATATGCTGTAACTTCTTGAGGTTGGCCTTTCTGGGGAACTTTTAAGGTGTTCATTGGAAACTTGGTTGTTCGGGTTCTGTTTTGTAATGGCCAATGGCTATACACAATAAATTTTTGAATGACTGATACACATATACAGGACATTTTGTTTTTAAATTTGTAAAATGGAAGAAGTGTTGGTAGATCCCCAACTAGAAAAAATCCTCATACACTAGGAGAAAGTCTTTCAGTCTACCGCCAACCACAGTGATGAAATAGAATTTCCATATTCTGGTGAAGTCACCTTCTGAATACCAGTGCTTGGGAGGCAACTGCAGGGGTAGGTAAGGGTCTCTGTGCCCTTCTGGCTGGCCTTCCAAGGACATCTGTTTATGGGCTTCATGAAACACAGTGCTGGACTAGATGCCAATCCAGTATGACTGCTCTCACATTTTTTGTGTGTTTGCTCTCTCTGCCATTTGGGGTTTTGGGGCTTACAGCACATCAACAGGACTAATCTATTTTTTACAGCAGCTTGCCTGTATCTGCAAACTCGCATGGACGACAAACTCATGGCTTCCGCAGTGCTGTGGTACACCTGTATGTGCTGTGGTGAATGCAGAGGGTGAAGTACATTTCCAAATGCTTGAGAGCATATGTTTGGCATGCATCAGGGAGCGGGCACTCCCTGATGGCTCTCCAACATGTTTCTGTTGTGCATTTGCGGATGTCTTCCCTTCACCTTTGACATGTTTGCTGTTTGTCAACACTGTGCAAACCCCAAAGCAGTTACAGAATGACTATTTTGTTGTTCTTCTTTCCCTCCTCAGCTGATGCCTTAACCTCTGTATTGACAAAAATCAATCGGATTGACATTGTAACTCTGTTGGAAGGACCAATATTTGATTATGGAAACATTTCGGGCACCAGAAGCTTTGCAGATGAAAACAATGTTTTCCATGATCCTGTTGATGGTAACTGTGTTTTCTGTAACGTTCCTTTGGATTTATTTTATTCTCCTTTTGATGATGTAGAAGGGTCTTTTGATTTTAATACAGTGACGCATGAGAGATGGCACTTCTTTGTATATTAATGAACGCTTAAAGTGGTTTAGCTCCACTGACTTCTTTTGAAGCACATCAGCATAACGTTATGAGACTAATCTCTCCAGTGCAACTGCCAACGGTTGCTTTCAATTAAAGGTTACCCAGTTGTGATTATGAAACTCAAAATATTCCCGTCGATACGCAGATTTACAATAGGCTTTCGACCCCATTATGGTTTGTTTTTGTTTTTCAATGGCAACACTTTTCTTCTGCAAATAGATATCTAAAGAGAAATCGCACCAGCTACTAGATTATACAAATTGATGCTGACTTTTAAGATATGTCTGTAGGCTTCTTTCCAAATGCTTTGGAGTCTTTTTGAAGCTATGTTATTTTAATCTCTGTGCAAGGGATTTCTCTCTCTCTCTCTCTCTCTCTCTCTCTCTCTTTGTATGTTATTCTAATACATAATGCTTTTTGCTGACTTTTGCAAGGATCTTCTGGCTGTACCAAACATATGAGCTTAATTCGTTTATAAACAGCGCAACAGGTCATTGCATTCCAGAAAGAAAGTTCTCTGAACATTCTAAGACATTTCCTTTTGAAATGTTACCTATGCCTTTTGATCATAAGCAAAGGTCCTTTCAAAGACGGTGTGCTTTTCTGTGTTCCTTTCTGTCCTTCCTCTCCTCTGAATCTTCTGTGAGCTGCTTGTCCTCGTCAAGACCAGACTGGATTTTAACTTTCTCTCAGTTGATTCAGAAAAGCTGCACATTCCTTGCTAGGCAACACGCCCTCACAATGAAGTCTTCTGCCCTGCTCATGCTTAGCCGTTCAGACTAATGTCTCCATGTGGGAGTATGATATACAGTCCACTGTCATTTCATTTCTCAATGCTAAGTTTGACCACGAGAGCAGGAATGGCCAACTTCTGCATTTCTAATAGTCTTCTGACACTAGCCCAGGTGTCTGAAGTGTTTCAGCCTACAGTAGGACTCCATCACAAATGACCGGGTTCTAGAACAAAGGTAGCATCACTTAGAATAAGAACTTTGCAGGTATGGATTGTACATGCTCGGATGGTTTGAGGACATTGATTGGAGTGCAAAGGATGGTACTCCTTGAAAGATCTCCTCAGAAACCATCCTTTGCTGTTTCAGAATGTGAAGGAGATAATACAATAAAAATGCATGTAAAATACTGGGAGTCAAAAAACCTTGACTACAGTTTGGGTCCAATTTGGTAAAAGGGGTCACTTACAATGTTTCAAGATCTGATCTGCACCATGGATCTGCAGTTGGCCATCCTTGTCTAAGTGAGTGATTGTTCTCATGTTTTCCATTGCTTATCTTTTCTTTTCTCTCTTTATTTGATCAGTTTTTCTGATTGTACCCATGTCACCAAGATCACCTCAGTCTCCAAGGTCACCAAGATCTCCTTACTCATCACACTCCTCTCATCTACATAGCTTTACCGTTCCAGAAATTTATATTTAGCTCCCTCCTTCCAAACTGTAGTTTGTAGCTGATGCCCTTTTAGAATTTGCTCCGTTGTGTTACTCTACCCTTTTCTGTCCTCGTTGAGGTGGCTTTCCATTTTTACAACTGCTACACTTCCAGAGTGTAGTGATTAAACTGAAGGATCTCTGTACATTGCATCAGTAACGGTATCTGGCAAGTGTAATACGAAAAAAAAAATGGCCGTTTAAAGAGGCCAATAAGAATACTTGGCGATCTTTCAATATAATGCTATGCATTACATTTATACAACGTGCATCAATCCCATTCGCAGGAAGGCGGGATATAGCTCAATGGAAATAAATAAAAATAAAAGTAGAAATTTAATTTGACCATCACTGATATACAAGGACAGACAGTGCTTACCTAGATTCAGTGCATTTTTTGGTTGGAGGAGAAAATTCTGTAGCTACAGAGTCATAAAAATGGCTGGAAACCCAATAACTGAAAACTTTCTGTTAATTTGTGACTGTTAATTTGTGAACTAGTCAAAAACAGAATTTTATTGATTTAAGTTTTGTTGTGTTCCCTAAGGAAGTTGCATCCATGATTACATTCATGATTAAATGGCAATCATCTCATGCATTTCTCTTATTTTTTACAGTTAATCAGCCATTTTGCATGCTTATATGTTGCTCCATGTTGCATTGCAATCAGTCCAAATGTACTGTCTTCCTTAGGTTATCCCACCATTCAAGTGGAACTGGAAACTCCCACTGGGTTGCGCTTCATGCCACCCACCCCTTCCCATCAAGATGATTACTTTAGTGATTTCTCTAGCATAGAGTCACCCTTTAGAACTCCCAGTAGACTGAGTGATGTGGTAGTAACTTCGCAGGGAAATATAGATGATACCACAGCAGGACCTCCAGTGGTGACAGAAGAAGACACATCACTGGAAGAATTCAAGCATGTTTTCTCAGTGCCTAGAGAAGGAACATCTAAAGATGTAGGCCAGATCCAGTTGGAAGAAATGGACCTTAGTACCTGCCCTCGGTATCTTGGTAGTTATGCTGGAATATCAAAACAAACTCTCAGCAAAGAGGCTAGTCCAACCTTAATAAGAACTGAACAGCGTGAGAGAGAAAAGTCTGGTACTGATGAGGAGATGACAGAAGAAAAGCTTAAATCTCTGTTTGAAGATATTCACCTTGAAGAATCAGTTGAGTCTGAGGAGATGACGGAAGAAAAAGTGTGGTCTATTCTTAAGTATGTTCAGCAGGCAGAACGGGAAATGTCTTCAATTACAGGTTGGCAGAGTGAAGGCTCCAGCGTCAACGTGGAACAACCAACGCCAGCACGCAAAATAAGCGGTGAATTTCTGGATCGGCTGGATAACAGGTAGGAAAGGGCTTAGACAGATACATTCGTATTATTACAAATTTAGCCAGAGAGTTTGGGTTTCTAAATAACAGTGATGTTTTCAAGCTGATAGTTTCTGTTTGGATGACGTATATAAATATAATAAATATTTATATAAATGTTTAGGGATCTAAATTTTTAAAAATTATTTGTTCATTCATTTTTATTATATATACGAAAAAGCCATGTTATTGTGGAAAGAATTGAAACAAAACTGGCTGCATGATAGTCATAAATCTTTGGTGCAGCACATATGGAATTCTGTGTACTGTATCTGGTTTCTAGTCAAGTCATCTGAGAAAAGAGGATCATAGAGATAGCAGAGATGCAGAAAACAGTGACTAAAATGATGAAAGGGTTAGAACCCTCTCTGTAGAATGAAAGGCTGGGGCTTTTAAATTTAAAAAAAGAGCACATGGAACTGGAGAGTAATGAAAAAGCCAATGTACTGTGAAGAAAGCAAATAGGAAGTGATTTTTATCTCCAGTGATACTAGAACATAACATAATAGATGAGTGGTAGACTCAAGAGAGATGAGAGGAACAATTTTTCATTCGATGCGTGATTTAATTTGATGGAATTCACAAGACGTTGGGATGTCCACGTAGGTGATCTTAAAAGAGATCAGATTAATGGAGGATTGACTCTCTAATGACCATGATGTCTGGATTAATTTTCTTAGGCCATATTTCTTAGAATACCAGTTCTTGTGGGAAGGGAAGGTCTGTTGTCTTCTGGAAGCCTTTGGCTTGCCACTGTTGGAAACTGGACTAGGCCTAATCCTTTGGTCTGATACAGCAGGGCTTTTCTTTGGTTCTGAAACTGTAGATATCTCCATTCTTATTGCAGCGCTTATCTGGCCAGATAAGAGACCTGGCCAGATGCATCTGTTGAGGTGGCTCCCAATGCACACCCTCATCCAGAGCCACCAATTTGCATGCTATCTAGTTGCTTGCAACTAAAGCAGTTACCAGGATTTTTGTTTTGGCATTGTTTTCTTTTCTATCCAGATTGTCCATTGTGCTGTTCAACTATGACGGAGGCAAGGATCTCACTCACTTTGTCTTTTCCAGGCCCGACCAATGTAGAGATTCTATTACCTCATATCTCAAAGGAGAAGCTGGGAAACTGGAAGCCAATGGCAACTACTCCGACCCAACAACGGAGGCAAAGACTAAGCCTTTCACTCAGGAGTCTGCAAATGGTCTAGGGAAGCAGGGTGACAAGGAAACTGTGAAACCAAAAATGCAGAGTTCTGTCCGTATTGAAGAGCAAACAATATCCTTAGCATCGCATCAGAAATCTTTGCAAGAGGCTAGCAAGCTAGCAGCCGACGCATCTAAAACCTCTGTGCCTGTCAGCATGAAAAAGATGAGCTGGAACACTTCCGAGGAGAGCAAGCCAAGACCAAAAGCCCAGGAAGGGGAAGGAGCAGCAGCAGCCGAACAGAAGGTATCAGTACCATTCGCTGTACTTTTATATGAGAGTTCAGTCCCCCTTCGTTCAGCTCTACAGCCTTGTCAACATATAGTGAAGTTTATGGTGCAATCCTGTGCAGAATTACTCCAGTTTAAGCTCATTGAAACCAAGCTCCTTGACTGGAATAACTCTGCATAGGATGGCCTCTTGCTGAATCCTCATTCCTTTTAGTCAGGGCCTTTTTTTTGTAGAAATTGCCCGGTCAGAACTCATTTGCATATTAGGCCACACTCCACTGGTGCCAAGCTGGCCGGAACTGCATTCCTACTCCCCAAAAGGTCCCACTTTTATTACATCTTCCAAAGAACTGCAGAGATAGGATCCCGTTTGGAATGCTGACTCTTGGTTTCCGAGAGCAGGGAAAAGCTTCAAGATCCCTTGCGTCTGCCTTTCCTTCTGCAGATCCCTCGCAGAGCCCAGTTTCAGCATGATGCTGACAGTTGTCAACCTTGATATATATGTTTTATTAGCTAAAGAAAGCTAATATGTTTTATTAGCTTTCTTAGTAACGATTCAGAATTGCAGAAGTTGAATAACAGCCAGGCACACAAACATCGAACCAGCTATGTATTACAGAGCAATGATGTACATTTAAAAATGTAGTAGACAAATCTATCCTAAAGAGACATAGTTATTCAAACCTCAGTATACACTTTAAGATATGTCTACACAATCAGTAAAATACAAGAGATAAGGAGTACTTAATACAATTAATGCAAATCACGCCTTTTTGAAGCCAGATGCAAAAAATTGCCACCTTTTCAATCGTTACATCATTTTTCGAGGGAAGAAGAAAAAGGAACTTATAGTTTTCAGATTGGCCTATTAAATCCACTAACAACCAATCTAAATATGTAACACGAATGTCAGAGTAATAATCACAATACAGAAAAACATGCTCAATCGTTTCTACTTCCTTCATTATTATATGCGTCCTGGCCCTGTTATTCCTTGGAGGTCTCCCCTCAAGCACTTGCCAGGGTTGGCCTTGCTTAGCTTTGGAGAGCTGATGAAATAGGGTTTGCCTGGGCTATCCAGGTTTATAGCACCAAAATGTGATGTGGAATGGAGATAAAGGCAGTGGTGTCAAAGACTGTTGTAGAAGGTCTTTACCAGTTGGTACCATAATCAGTGGTGCCCCCAACAAACCCTCAATATGTGTCCCCAATTGCATGGGGTTAGTATAATGCCCTTAGCTCCAGTCCCTCAAAGACCCCATCCAAGCCAACAGTTGTGTGTTGACAACACTATTAAAGAAAATCCCTGACAAGCAAGGGCAGCATACAGGTGCAGCCCTGAATGGACTTGGGCTGAAAGTTTCGATTGCTGGAGGCAACCCCGTGCACTGGATATGGGGCCGAAGGAGTGAGCTTGCCGACTGTTGTGCTGCTTAGTCTTGAATCCATCATGGAGCTGGTGCCCCTTAGAGAATGAACAAAAAAAGCCATTCTGAACTCAAGGTCTAATGGAAGGAGGAATAAGCTTAGCATCTCCTTCAGCTCCCCAGACCCAGTGCAGTAGCAAGTGAAACTATTCTTAGATGGCCAAGTGTGGCATCAGGGAAACTATCCGGCACAGTCCCGTTGCTCACTGGGTCCCATGGACCTGCTATTAAGGGGGCCTCTGAGAATGTCCAGAGCTGTCTCCTTAAAGCTCTGGGGTTGTGGCACCATCCTCCTTGCAAGCTAAGAGAGTTCGCAGGGAACTCTTGCCCTCTTCTTACATCTCTCCCTTTACCACCTGCAAATCTCTGCCACCTCGCTTCCTGTTGAACCAAGTTGGAGTCCAGTGGCACCTTTTAAGACCCACAAAGTTTAAATTCTGGGTATAAGCTTTCAGGTGCATACACACGTCATCAGGTACCTGAAGAGGTGTTCATGCACACCAAAGCTTGTACACAGAATTAAACTTTGCCGGTCTTACAGGCACCATTGGACTCAAACTTTGCTCTGTTGCTTCAGACCAACACAAGCTCCCCCACCTGACTGTATTCCTGTTGTTCTCCTTCAGAATCCTGCAGCCCAATGCAACAGTTTGCATCAATCTGCGCTTTGTCAATCAGGAGCCAGTCTCAAAAATCTGTGTTCCCATGTTCTTCCCACTTCTCTCTCTGGCCTTGATCGTGATTAATGCAAGACCAGATTCAACCACAAATTGAAGCCATGGGCTATCAACGCCATTTGTTTCTTAAAGTATCCTGTGCACTGTAGAGCTCCATGTGTTCTCAGACCCCTGCTGAAGAGGGAATTTGGTTTGCATGAACCCTGGTTTGGGCCAGAGAGGGAAGGGGGAGTGTAGGCTTCCCAAAGTTGGCTCCTGCTTGGCAAACAGTGGTTGGTAGAAGTCAGGGGTGGAACTCTAGCAGGAGCTCTTTTGCATATTAGGCCACACACCCCTGATGTAGCCAATCCTCTAAGAGCTTACAAAAAAAGAGCCTTGTAAGCTCTTGGAGGATTGGCTGCATCAGGGGTGTGTTGCCTAATATGCAAAGGAGCTTCTGCTAGAATTCCATCCCTGGTAGAAGCAATGCTAAACCACAGTTAAGACTAACCAGATAAGGAAGGGAGGAATCTGTACTGGAAGAGTAGAGGAATACACATTTCCAAAATCACCTCCCCCCTCCCAGTTTGTAAAACTTGATTTGCAAGAAGTCATCATCAAGCCTGTACCAGACCTGTTTGGCTTCACGTATTTTTATGCACTGCTGTTTACAGAATCCTTGCCCAAGAAGGGGGCACAGTAGAGAACCCAAATTCCACTGATAACCTTCCACAGAGTGTGCTTGACTCCATGTATGGTATTGCTGAGGATGAACTAATGTTGGGAATAACCATTTTTCCCCTCTGTTCCTGCTCAGATTCATGTATGTCTTTTAAATGAGCTGGTAAAATGTACTAAAAACTGCATTTATCAGGAGTTTAGTGAGAGTGACAGTGACAGTGACATTGAGATTCAGAGCGATTCAAGCTCAGAGGAAGAACAGAGAGTCACGACGAGGGTCTATCGACGCCGTTTGATTCTTAAGGTATCCTGTGCACTGTAGAACTCCGTTGGCATGGAATTGCTCTTGGATTGCTGCGCTAATGGTTTTGGCATTATTCACACTAGAAGCCCTCATTTTGGCGTGGGATGAATACCATAACCAAGAGCTGCTTCTTATGAAACTGCAGGCTCATGGTGAGAAACAGCCAAACTGCACGAGAGTTTGTCTCCCTTAACCCCATGGTGTGCTGCATGGTTTCCTCACTGTAGGTATACAGGACTACAGATCAATATTGCAAAAATAAACTGGACTAGTAGCAGTTTTGCAACCGTGACTGTGACACTGACCCAAAGCAGCATCCAAAATGGCCCTTTGATTTCTCTGTTGAGTCGTGTTCTTCTGCTACTGTGTGGCCCAAGAGTCGAGATTGTAAGAAGAATTCTTCAAGAATTTTCAGAATTATTTCTGGAACCACCTCCGCCCCCCCCCCCAAAGCCTTACTATAAAGCAGGGGTGGCCATAAGAGCCACATAGAATAAACGCCAGAGGTTTGAGAGCCACAAGGAAGGAAAGGTGGAAAGAAAGCAAATAGATGGGGGGAAGAAGTGGAAAGAAAGCAACTTTAACTATAAATGCATTCTCCAAGCTGCCAGATGACCTGGTTTGGAGAAGCAATTTAAAGAAAGAAACACCTTCTCCAAGCCGGCCAACAGAGCGGTGGGAGCTTTGAGAGCCACACAATATCTGTGAAAGAGTCACACATGGCTCGGTCACCCCTGCTATAAAGAAATCATAACAGCAGTGCACTGATATGCATACCATTGCAGGTAAGGATTTTAATGACTGAGTTACAAAATTGCCACTGAATACAAGGGGAGTATGAAGTACTCTCCCTGATTTTCATTTTGCCCTCTGTAAAGGCAGCTGTAATGGAGATGCCCTGTTTCTAGAGAGAGATGTCTGTACACACTGTTCCTTGCTACACATTTGTGTATCTGTTTACGAATAACAATATTGTCTGGGGCTTTCATAGACAAGCATATAATTTCTTGATGAAGAGCACTCATCGCTGCAGCTTGTTTAATTTTCTGTGGGATTTTTGCAGTTTGCATTTTGCCCTTCCTTACAGTCCATGAAACGAGCGTGGGCATTTCATCGATATGACTTCAATAACACAGGAAAAGGGCATTTTAATGGATGGGGGTTCACATGAAAGCTGTAATAACAAGCTGGAACATTGGATCAAGGCCCTCATTTTCCATTGCAAGAGCTGATCACATCTTTGTTGGTGTGACTGTACAGTAGAGGCACAGCTGTGCAGCATGCTATTTGGGGGGGGGGGGGGGCGGGTGGAGAGGGGAACCAGGAACTGTCTGTTTAACAGACTTTGGTGTAAAATTATGCCTGTGAAGCATAAGGAGGGGCTGCCGGGGACTTTCCCAAGACAAATGACAGGCTAGATGGTGGTGCCCTCACTTACCTAGTTTAGAGCACCAAACTCTTGCAGTCATGGAAGAAAAGACAGAGGTGAACTCCTGACTAGGGATGGGCACAAACCAAATGTACAGACTTCTGTGTGTTGTGAAATGTTCAGATGGCTATGGGAGCCTGAAGGAATAAATGAGGCCCAGATGTTTAAAATGTAGAATGTGAAGCATTTTCGAAATGCTTGTATGACAAAGGTCCCTTGCTTCAGCCTCCAGCAATGACTGAAATATAAAATATTTATTGGGTATCCTCATTTTAAAATCTGACTATCCTTGCTCAGTGCTGGGGTGGGTACACTGTCGATAGCTTCAACTGAGCTTGGATCTCTAGGAGACAAGCATCCTCAAGAGATGCAGGTCGAGCTGGCACAGTCCCTAGTCCCAAAATTTAAAAGTCTACCCTTTTGTAGTGAAATGAACTAAGCAAATAGACCTCGATTCGATATAGATTAGGCTGCCTCACTGTCAGCTTTTCCTGGAAGAGAGACTGATGAGTTATTGCTTGAGACTGCAGTTCTCAGCTTTCCTTTCTTTCAGTCCTTTCCTTATATAGTCTGTCCTGAACCTGCCTCTGCAGTTTCCAAGCCATTGGGAGAAGGAAGATATGGTCAGGGGATATCCATGACTTACTTTCCAGTTTGGCTGAAATTCACATTAGAACATCCTGAGCATAAGGACTTTGCCTCTCTTCTGCCATCTTGTACTCCTAGGATGAAGTTATTTCTGGTTCAGGTTTACACCTGGCTCTGAGAATGCATCCGGACAGGGCAAGGGCGCATATGAGCAGCAAAAGGGTTCTTTGTCAAAGTGATGAAGCTCCTTGCACAAGTTTGGGGGAAAAAACACTGAGGCTTTTGATACGGTAAAAATAAAGAGGGGTTTTTGAAGGGAATAAGTAACTCAGATTCAATAAGCACTCAGTCACGGTTATATGATCAACAACACTAGAATACACATTTTCCAAACACACATCAAGCATAACATGTATCGCTCAGGAACAAGCAAGGTAAAAGACCAAGAAAGTAGAGCAAGGAAGGGGTAACTAAAGCTGAAGCTTGTAGCTACCTATCCATGCAGATTCCAATCAGATGTTCAATTCCCAGGGAAGGACACCAAGGCAGCCAATAATCCAAAATGCTGTTCCAAAGAGAAGGACCAATGGGGACACAATTCATGTAAGCAATCATTTCTCTGCTCTCAGGGCTAGAGTAATCCTGCACATGCAGCTGCTCACTGTGGAGTTAGATTCTGGCTGCAGTTATAGGGCCAGAGTTCTAAAATAACAATTTTTTTCTCTCTCCTAAATTGGAATGCATGAAGCAGTCATGGGCTGCAATCCCACACACTAAATAATGCATTTTCAATCCACTTTCAAACTGGATTTTACTGTGTGAACTGGCAAAATCAAGTTGAAAAGTGCATTGAAAGTGCATTGTTTGTGTGTGTGTGTGTGTGTGAGTGCAGCCACAGTGAGCCTCTTGACCGGCTGAAGATGAAGAGGGGGGAATTCTAGGGGCCTGGGACTATTTCCAGATAAAGAAACAAAGAGAAAGTTTCTAAACAGGGAGCAAGTATGGTTGGTTACTTCACTGAGCTAGTATTCAGGCAGGCAATTTCAGAATCTGAATTAGATCACTCTGGACTTAAGAACGTTTTAGTGAGAAACAGTGGTGCAGGCTTCAGTTCTTTCTAAGGCTTGAATGCTAAGGCAGCCCGATCCTTTGTTCTATTGCGATAAATAGGTCATGGCTACGCGATACCATGATAGGCTTGTTTTCTCTCGGGAACTATTCTTGCCAGGTAAATATGTTTAAATTAGATATCATTCTATTTCTTCTGCTAGCCCTTGGTCCTTGGAGGTGCTGATGAGCAGAAATTCTGTTTCTTGGCCTCATGGGACTAGCAGACAGAAGGTGGAGCAGGAAAGAAAGACCAGCCAGTGTTAAGCATTTTTAAAGCTTCATGGTACTAAAATGTCTTGCCCATCATCACTTAGGAATGCTCTTTTCTGTAGCAATAAATGTGTCTCTGAAGGTGGAAGTCAGGATTGCAAAGGCTGGTGGACTAGGGAAAGAACTGTGAATTTATAATCTGACCCCTGTAACATCATATGAACATATGAAGCTGCCTTATACTGAATCAGACCCTTGGTCCATCAAAGTCAGTATTGTCTACTCAGACTGGCAGCAGCTCCCCAGGGTCTCAAGCTGAGGTTTTGCATGCCTGCTTGCCTGGACTAGGGTTGCCAAGTCCAATTCAAGAAATATCTGGGAACTTTGGGGGTGGAGCCAGGAGACATTGGGGGGTGGAGTCAGAAGCAAGGTTGTGACATGCATAATGAACTCCAAAGGGAGCACTGGCTACGTTTAAAGGAACTGCGCGCCTTCCCTCCATTGGAAATAATGAAGGATAGGGGCACCTCCTTTGGGGGCTCATAGAATTGGACCCCCTGGTCCAATCTTTTTGAAACGTTGGATTTCTTTTGAGGAGAGGCACCAGATGCTATACTGAAAATTTGGTGCCTCTATCTGAAAAAACAGCCCTCCCAGAGCCCTGAAGATCAATTTTCCATTATACCCTTTGCAGCGGTCATTTTATAGAAAAATAGGTGGTGGAGCTCATCCAGGGATTGTTATGCAGCTGCACCTACTATTCAATGTACAAGGAGGTGGAACTCTCAGAAGGAGGAGGTGGAACTCTAGGAAAGGTGCAGGAGCTGTGCTTCTGTGAGCTCCCACTAAATCTGAGGCCTGACCCTATGGGAATCGGTCTCAAAAGGGAATAATGGAAAGCCCAGCAGACATTCCCCCCTTGCTTTCTGATGACCCTAAAGTGGGGGGAGGGCCTATAAACTGGGGGCTCCCCTGCCCCCACCAGGGGATTGGCAACCCTAGCCTGGGCCCTTTTTAGTTGGAGATGCCAGGGATTGAACCTGGGACATTCTGCTAACCGAGCAGGTGCTCTACCAGTGAGCCACCATCTCTCCCCTACTGCATTTAGAACTTGAATTTAACCAGATCAAAGCAATCTGAATGTGCTGACAATCCCCCTCCATGTACCTTAATTAAACCGATCTGCCTTATTAAATAAACTTCATAACTTCAACCCATTTCCCCCCAAATCTGAGGTTTTGGAGATGTCCCTCAGTTCAATTCAAATAAATGAAGCTTTGAAAGTTTCACCAAGGATTGTGGCTACTCTTCTTGGAGCCTTACATCCCAAGGTGTGCCCCTTAACGCTGAGGTTCACGGAAATCTCCTACTGATTTTGTTGGGTCTTTCAGCATTTGGAATGTATTGGTTGAATCTTGTAGAACAGTTCCAAGCGGAAAAGAAATGTTTTTGCCCTCCTTGCAAATCTGCATAGTTGAACCTGCAAGGTGTTCTTTCATTCCCCCCCCCCCCCGCCATCTGTTTTATCTGTTTACCATTCAAGTGCCTCTCCGGTAGCTCTGTGTATAAATCTGTCATCTGAACATTGGCAACTGACAAAATGGGCTCTGGGACATGCAAGTGTCTGCTGTTCTACAGCTTTTAGTCTTTTAAGGTGTCATGAGACTTTTTATTGCTTTGTCCCCAGAAGCAGACAGTGTAGAGTAACCTCTTCTAATCCTCGTAGTCATTGCATGAAGGACACCGTTGTGTCTGTGAGCTCGTCATCAGACAAGTCTGTCTGAAAAGAGGCTGCTGTGCTCTTGGTTCCTGGATCTCCAGCTGAGAGAGGCGGTTGGCAAGATCTGTATTCCTCACTGTCCGTATTCATTTGCTGTCTGTTTCAAAGGACAGTTCTCTGAGCCACAGTGAGCTGCCTCTTCAACATAGGATGCAGCCCTTGGGGGATTGTTCTATTTCAAAACACAGGTGGAGGGATGGTGTGTTCAAATGGCCTCACATATTTAAAAGAAGCAGTTCCTGTATGTTGCAAGTTCAGGATATCACAGATCAAGGTGTTTGTCGGTTTCTCTTCAGTGTGGCTCGCCTGACTTTCTAGGTATAGTAAAAGTTTTTTTAAAAAAAAACCTTAGGAGACATTCAATATGAAATGGTATAAGCCAAGAAGGACTATACTGCATACTGCTTCTGCACGCCAGGGCTGACCCAAGGCAATATGAAGAACTGTGCTGCTCCAAATGGAAAGCAAAAAAAAAAAAGGGTCCCCTCCAGTGTTCCCCCTAAGCTGAGTTAGTGTGAGCTAGCTCATAGATTTTTAGCCTCCAGCTCACACATTTTTGTTTTAGCTCAGTAAGGATGACCCCAGAGCACAGTAACTTATGCAGCAGCTCACAGCTTTAACGCCAGTAGCTCACAAAGTAGAATTTTTTGCTCACAAGACTCTGCAGGTTAGAGGGAACATTGGTACCCTCTGCCTCCATATAGTGAATCACAGGGTTAAAACGTCTTTTATCAGCAAGTTAGAAAGGAAATTTATCTCTTCTTCCTTTTATAAATATAGTTTATGTTTTTGCTTTTAAATGTTTCTTTTAAACAATATTTACTGGAGATCTGTAGTTGATGAGATGCGTGAGAATCCAGCTTTGCTCCTGGAGACTTTTTGTGCATGGTTGAGGTCCAAATGCACGCATCCGTTACTCCTATGAAGGGCCCTTCCATCAGGAGCTGTGTCTCACTGGCAGTACTTCTGGTTTTTATGCAGAAGGTCCCAAGTTCAATCCCTGGTTTTACTAGCTCCAGAAGGATCATGGTAGTGGTATAGAAGATTTGCATCTGAGGCCCTGGAGAGCTGCTTCCAGTCAGGGTAGTGATTTTGATAAACCAGTGGTCTGACTCAGTGTAAGACAGTTTCATGTACACATTACTGGCACCTTTTTGAGTTGCTGTCATCATAAGGAATTGAGGCAGCTGTGACTACACTGCCCAGGGGTGGGATTCTAGCAGGAGCTCCTTTGCATATTAGGCCATACACCCCTGATGTAGCCAATCCTCCAAGAGCTTGCAAGGCTCTTTTTCATAAGCTCTTGGAGGATTGGCTACATCCAGGGGTGTGTGGCCTAATATGCAACAGAGCTCCTGCTAGAATTCCACCCCTGACACTGCCCACGAGCTATTTATTGTAAGTTACTTTGGAGGTATTGTTTCTAGCACATTTCACTCCAGTGGCATTTCATTGCTCTCCTTCTGGTAGCCCTACACATTCCTTGATGTGGGCACACGTAATCCAGACTGCAACTATTGTGAGCGCTGAGGTGAAATTTTACTTTGTGATGATACCCAAGTAAACGTCTTTCTGTGAGAAATTAATTCACTTTGTGAGGTAAAAATCTGTCAGGATGCCTCCAAAGGAAGACAGAGTGGTTGAGACAGCTGGAAGAAAAGAAGATGGAGCTACTGCTGCAGGAAATATTAATCTGAATCAGCTAGATATCTGGAAAACAAAACAAAGGATAGAGTTGGCCAAATTAGGTGGAGGAAAAGGGAACAGTTTAGGCATATATTTTTCTGCACATGCAGGGAAAGGTAGCCAATAGTGGCTGTCCTTTGCATCTGGTGGGGTACTCTCTGACTTTTACAGGGTCTCTGGGAGAGTTTATTGAAGGGAGGGGGGTCTGTTAACCAGAAAGGAGAGCTGAGAAGTCCCCATAAATTCACAGCATTTTGGATCCTGGTTCATGACAGCTTACTACAACTTGTAATGTGATACATTAGAAAATTGTATATAAGCTATTTGTTGCCAGCAACCTTGGAGTCACTGTTTCTCACAAGTAACCTTGCATGACTTGTGTTGCTTGGAGTGGTGTTGAAAAGCCAACATGGGGGAATACGGGCGACCGAGCTAACATTATAACATTCTTTAGGGCGAGGAAGCAAAAAACATTCCTGGTGAATCTGTTACCGAAGAACAGTTTACTGATGAAGAAGGCAACGTCGTCACCAGAAAAGTAATCCTGCCTTGTGTTTTCATTTTTGTGACCTTTTTTAAAAAAAAAAAAAATCTTGAGTGTTGACTTTTACCATCAGTTTTTCCTTTCAGACTCAGGGGAAACTGTATCGATTTTTGTTTTCTCCTGTATTGCTTCCCACAGGTTACCCGAAAAGTATTAAGGCGTCTTGTTATCCCACATGAGAAAAAACTCGATGAAATGGTAACAGTGTGTGGAGGGAACTAGCAAATAAGGGTTATGCTCTCTGTCTAAATAGCGCTGTTGAATGGCTAGCTGCTTGCGGTTTAACACCAAGCCATGCGAAGCAGAGTGCTTGTACTTGTGATATGTGGTGCATCTCCACTCTGGAAAAGGCTCAAAGACAGACTGTGGATAAGACGTGTGTGTGTGTGTGTGGTCTCTTCAGGAAGACATTCACATTTTATTTTAGTGAGAGCAATAAATATGTAGAAGATGATGATATTGGATTTATATCGTGCTCTCCACTCTGAATCCCAGAGTCTCAGAGTGGCTCACAATCTCTTTTATCTTCCTCTCCCACAACAGACACTCTGTGAGGTGGGTGGGGCTGAGAGGACACTCACAGAAGCTGCCCTTTCAAGGATAAACTCCTGCAATAGCTATGGCTGACCCAAGGCCATTCCAGCAGGTGCAAGTGCAGGAGTGGGGAATCAAACCCCGTTCTCCCAGATAAGAGTCCACACACTTAACCACTACACCAAACTGTGCATTAGAATTTGTTTTTCAGAGGGGTCTGAAGATCCGTCACTTTTCTCATCCCTCATGGTCCCCTCTGATTTCTTGTACAAACTTGGAAAAGGATTAAAGTTGCCAGGTCTGACTCAAGAAATATCTGGAGACTTTGAGGGTGGAGCCAGGAGGCTTTGGGGGCTGGGTCATGAGTAAGGGTGTGACAGGCATGATTGAACTCCAAAGGGAGTACTGGCCATCACATTTAAAAGGACCATATGCCTTTTAAATGCCTTCCCTCCATTTGGAAATAATGAAGGATAGGGGCACCTTCTTTGGGGGCTCATAGAATCGAACCCCCTGGTCCAATCTTTTTGAAACTTGGGTGTTTTGAGGAGAGGCACCAGATGCTATGCTAAATATTTGGTGCCTCTACCTCATAAAACAGTCCCCCCCCCCAGATACCTACTGATTGATTCTCCATTATACCCTATGGGAATCAGCAGAAATCCCCCCACTTTCTGATGACCCTGAAGTAGGGGGAGGGCCTCCAAACTGAGAGATCCCCTGCCCCTACCTGGGGATTGGCAACCCTACTTCCCAGCCCAACTGGGAATTGGTAACCCTGAAAAGGATGGGGTAGAGTAGGTTTCCAGACATACCCATGCAGTTCTGTGACTTAGAGGTAATGGTGGCAAGCCCAAAACTGGCCCACAGTCCCAAATGTTGTCAATTCTGTGGACTCCTTGCCTTTTTAGAGTCAAATCCTACATTGTTCCAAGTTTTTCCTTATTTGGGCTCTTTAATGAGCTAGCCTTCCTAATAGTCTTGACAGATGATTGCAAAAAACAGAGGCAATCCAACTATTCAGGGTCCCCCCCCCCCCCACTGAGGAATCTTCTTCCTCTTAGACATAGAATTAAATTCAAATAAATGCACTCAATATTCAGTGTTGGTGCTTTTTTGAGATGTGCAATTTAATATACAATTTAACCAACAAAAGCTTCCATGCATTCTAAATTTTAAAAAAAGTTAACATTTCTTCTTTTAATTCACAATTACAGGGGACCTACCAGAACCAAAGTAGCTTCAAATACAAACAAGTCTGCCCATGGTTTCCAGCTCCACAGATGAATCAGCTAAAGCTTTAGTAGATTATTCCACTACTTAAAGCTTGCAGCCTTCTCTTTAAAAAAACCCACCATTTTGTTTTAGGAAAAATGCTGCGACTGCTAACGGTCATATCTCATCTCTATGTGAAAGTTTTTTGCCGGTTTTAAAATAATGTCACACAGGAGCTCCTTTGCATATTAGCCACATACCTCCTGATGTAGCCAATCCTCCAAGAGCTTACAAGGCTCTTTTTTTGTAAGCTCTTAGAGGATTGGCTACATCAAGGATGTGTGGCCTAATATGCAAAGGAGCTGCTGCTAGAATTCCACCCCTGATGTCGCAGAAGGTGTATATTATAAATCTGGAGAATGAAACTTAGATTCTTCTACAAACTATTTTTTTTAATGACCATGAGATCTGCAAAAATGTGAGAACACTGATGAGGATGAAGGGAGTTATTCTAGCCCTCCTTTACTTCACCCAACTTGTTATTCGCTTACCGGTAAACACATCACACAGTCAGAAAGGGCAGCTGGTCTTCATGCAGCAGCGCCCGTTTCCCATTTCCCGTGTGCATAGCATGATTGGGGGCACATTCGCTGTGCCAGGTACACGATCAGTGCCATCCTAAGGGCACTTTCCTGGGAGTAAGCCCCATTGAACAGAACTGCTTAGGATTGTTCTCTCTGTCCACCACCCCCATAGCCTGTTGAGTAGGTGACAAAGCTAAACCATACGTGGAAATCTGATTCCGTTCCTGGATCTTTCTCTTTGGAGTAAATCTATAACATAGGCCTGGGGAGGCCAAACTTGCTTAACGTAAGTGCCGCACAGAATAAGTGTAAGATGTTTGAGAGCCACAAGATGTGAGCATCAGATGTTTGAGAGCGGAAGGAAGGAAGGAAGGAAGATGGGGTCGAGGGAGAGGTGGAAAGAAAGTGGCTGGCTGGTTGGCTTGGCTTGGCTTGGGGAAGTGATTTAAAGAGCTAAATACCTTCTCCAAGCCAGCCGATCTAGTGGTGGAGGCTTTCAGGGCCGGATCTAGGGGGGTCAGAGGGGGGTGCTTGCCCTGGGCACCGATGGAGGGGAGGGGCGGCAAATTGGATATGGAGTCCATTGTATTCTATGGGACCATAAGATAGAATGGTCTGTAAGGAGAGTCATTTTTTTAATTTTGCCCCTCCCCCTCAAAAAAATGTAGATCCGGTCCTGGAGAGCTACACAATGGAAAGAGCCACATGTGGTTTCTGAGCCACAGTTTGGCCACCCCTAATGTAGGCCAAACTAAAAAATTGAACAGCTACAAGCCAATGAAAAGTTGAGGTTTTCTTTTTTACCGTATAGCATCAGTTTCTACATTAACACTAAGCTCCTATTAATAGAATAGGGCTTCACTTGTAGGTCTTTTGACTTAAAATGACCAGCATTGAGGTGGTCTGCACTGCTTGCCAGTTCTTTGGGTTTTATTGCAGAAGTTCTGCTTTGGCAAATATTTTTTGTCGGCTTGCCCTCTCTCCTGTTCCCCGTCTTTTCCTCCATTACTAATCTACTCGCTTTGAAGTGGAATTGAAGCTGAAGACCCTTTAAAGAAAGTGGTATGGTTTCCAAAGTATCTGCTAATTTGGGGTGCCCAGCAAGAGGTTTCTAGATCTGGCTTTCCAGTGAGATGCGGCATTCAGAATTCGGAATCAAGAAAATTCACACCGATGAAGGTTATTCTAGAATGGTGGCACTGGCAACCCAATTCAGCAGACAGCTCATAACATGTAGGATCATCTTTTTTGTAAAGAGATGCTGTTGAAAGCCTGTGTTTTTGAAGCTCAGCAGGAGTGGCTCAGGCCGTGGATTGTGTGATTTTGAAATGAAGTGTTAACGCTTTAACAGCTCCTTATGTATCCCATTGCAGCTTCATGGGGCCCACTAGAACCGGCAGAGTAACCCGTGCTCTCGGATTTCTGAAAGTGTATCTTTTGTCCTTCAAAGCAGGGAGAAGGTTATAAGGTGAAGACGAAAAAGGAAGTCCGACACGTAGAGAAGACGATGTATTCATAACAGCCAAACAACAGATGGTCAGTACGCTATGTAGACGGTCCCATTTTGAGGTGATGGGCCAGGGTTGCCAACCTCCAGGTGGTGGCTGGAGATCTGGGATTAAAACTGATCTCCAAGTGACAGAGATCGAGTCCCCTGGAAAACATGGGCCACTTGTAAGGGGAACCCTGTGACATTACACCCCACTGAAGTCCCTCCACCTTGAGCAGATCCTATGTTTTACTCTTAAAACCTGTGCAAGGCTAGTGTGTGAGGCATGTCAGCCATGTCTCCTCCTTTCCCACGGCCATTTTCTATGTCCACCAGTAGCCCCCCAGGCAGATCATGAGGGTCAAAGGGGAGGGGTATACTGAAAGGCGGGAATCAGTAAGAATCACCTGCTTCCTCTTCCACAAGCAGTCAGTGCCTAGGATCCAACCAATGGACCTTTGGCACGCTGTGTACAATTTGGGGCTTGTGCTTATCGCCATACACCCTTTAATTTCTGCTTTTACTTCTCTGGCCTCTTTTACCTGGGCAGGGCCAGTGCCAGGCTTTTTGGTACCCTAGGTAAGGCACCCCCCTCCGCTGACAGCCCTCCCTCCCTCACCAGTCAGTCCAGCAGTAGCAAGAGCCTGGGGGGGCGGGCAGAAGAGGCAGAGTAGGAGAGGGGGGATTGCCAGAGGAAGAACTACCCCTCCCTGCCTCTCGCTACCCAACCTCCTGGGAGCCGCCCTCTTTCTGCTCCCCCCCCCCACCAGCAGCAGCAGGGAGCTTTCAATAGGGAAGGCAGGAGGCCTCTGGCCAGCGAGTCTCCACTGGGGAGGGGGAAGGAGAGGAAGAAATCCTCGCTCGGCCTCACACTCCAGAGGAGCCAGCAGCGGGCATCTCAGGAGGGAGGGAGGGCAAGTGCAGACTCCAAGCAAAGTATCTTCACCGGCTTCCTTTACCTCCACATGAGTAAGTGCAAGGCTGGTCGCACCAGGAAGGGTGCCGCAGTGGTCCCTCCTCCTCCCACTGAGAGGCACATGCAGCCTGATCCGGAAGGTCAGCAGTACAATGGCAGTGCAGCTGGAAGGGAGAGATGTCGGGATTGAAGGGAGCCCTCCCTCCCCACAACAGTTGTGCTCTCTACACCCACCTGCCCACTTGCAGCAGTGCTCTGTCCTGGCAGCCAGAGAGATGCATCCCGGCCCCCTGAGCTGGGCCAAGCAGACAGGCAGGCACCCCCCACCAAAGAAATGTGATTGACCACTGATCAGCAGGACTCTCTCCAGGCTGGGCTGGACTTGGCTGTGTATATGCCTAGCCAAAGCAGCAGCACCCCTTAGACTGAAGAGGCCACCTGCAGAGCCAGGGAGTGGTGTGATCAGTGACAAGCCCCCTTGTTGCCCAGGCCTGCTCCCCCTCCTCTGCTGCCTCTACATTGCAGGCTTCAAAAGGCCTCTGCCAAGGCAAGGCACAGGGGGCAGCTAGGAGGGGGAAGGCTGGCGGCCAGAGGAGGGAGCAGCCTGGATCGAAAAGAGGCCTCCCTCCTCATGACAGCCTCGCAGCAATTGTGCATGAGTCATCAGTGCATGAGTCATTAGGCAGCTGCTGGGCTAGCTGCTCCTCTGCACGGGTTCCAGGTGCTGCGGGGAGGGGGAGGAGGCACCCGCCACCCCTGTGGTAGCTCCGGCCCTGTTCCTGGGGCAACATGGTACCATTTAGGCATGGGCCTCACTTGTGTTTTATCGAAACACACAGGGAAGCCAAAGTAAGTGAACAGAATCTTTTCTAAGTTCCTAGGAGCAGCATGGAAGCAACCAGATCACTCCCCGTGTGTGCCACAGGCCATTAGTGTCAGTAAGCCTGTTTGAAAACAGTATCTAGAGATAAATGGGACTTGTGCCAGTAGGGTAGTTGAATGTGTTTGTTGGGCTCAGTACTGCAAACATGCACCCACCCAGACATCTAATTTCAGGATTCTACAGATGACCATAAATTTGTCCTTTTGTCCTTTGTGGATTCTGATGCTGGACCAGAATGGTGATTGCCTGCACAGATCCTTGTGACATAATTCAAAGATTACAGCTAAATGTGTATATATGGTATGGATATAGCTTATTTTCCAGGGGACAGGGATTGATCTGGAAGTGTAGGCAATAAGCAAACCTTACTTATGGTTCACAGGAGCACCAGTCTAGTCTATCTCCAGGGAAAGAAAATGCAGATTAAGGCCGTGATGCTAAATGAGGCCTCCTTAGATACCTAATCTAAGGAATACCTTCGATTCCCTGCAGCCACTGTGGCCGGACCTGCCTGTCCCGCATTGGTCTTGTCAGCCACCAGCGAGCCTGCAGCAGACGTGGACTATTGCACCCTTCTTAAATCTTCGTTCACGAAGCCAAGCCGAGAGAGAGAGAGAGATACCTATTCAGCTGGAATTTGGGGGTGGGGGAATGTTGTACCCTAATCTTAATCATATCTCCTTGGAAGTTGGGTTGCCAGTTTTTATATGGCCAGGGCTTCTTTCCTGCCGTGGCGTCAGCCATTTTGTGAAAGAAATCCCTCCCCTTTTTTAAGGGGGGGCAACTTTTGCCAGCTGTTGCAACTAATTGCCCAAGATAATGAGCCATTGTCTGGGAGCAGGAATTTGAAGCAAGTATAACAGTTCCAAATAACAGATGTAGCCCAAGGTCATGACAACAAATGAAGAAAATACTTGTTCCAGAAATACCTGCTTATCCCCAAAGTGTTAAAAAGCTAATGAACACTTTCTTCTAAATATGACGGGTTAATTGTGCCTTGCCTAAGGAGGAGAAACTGACTCAGGCAGGTGGAGAATCACTTCACCCCACCTAATAAAGCTGTGAATGGAGAGAGAATTTTTAAGGTATTCTTGACTCTCCTTGTGAGATAGTGGATTTATTCAGACTCCAGAACACCTTCAGAATCCTTCTCCTTCCTCTTTTGTTTGGCCAGAGGAGCAGATTTCTGATTTGCTGTTGCATCTGTTTGGATCTTTGAATATTGTGCCAGCAAATTAGCTTCCCTAGGCCAGCAGTATGTTAGACTGTGTTTGTGAGAGTAAATTATTTATTTTATTGCATTGCATTGCATTTATATCCCTCCTTCCCCTTACGAGCTCAGGGTGGCTAACAACAATTAAAACAACATAATGTTAAAATCAAGATACAATAAAAATATTAAAACGTTTCGACAGTTCAATTACTATGTATCTCACTCTCTAATGCAGGGGTGTCAAACTCATTTGTCATGAGGGCCAGATCTGAGACCTTGTTGGGCCAGGCCATGTGTGTCATAAAATGTAATGCCAGGTAGTAGAAGTATAAACTTTATAAAGGACACAAACACAATTAAAGATTTTTTTAAAAAACTTAAAATAAAACATGCTTAAAGCATTAGCACTTGTTAGTCTTAATGGTGCTTTCTTTGTATCTCTCCTGTGCAATCCAGGAAACTGGGCAAAGGAAGCCCTGGCTCTTTCTTTCCTTCCCCAGGGGGCCAGGAGGGGGGGGGAGCCTCAGCCAACAGAAGGAAGAGAGGCTTGGCTCAGCAGCTCTGCTGTGCAGTTGAGAGAGCCTGGCAAAGCAAGCTCTCCCTCACCCCCTGCTTCCCCAAGGGAGGAGCCTCAGCCAATGGAGAAAATAGAGGCTTCGCTCCATAACTTCTCTGTGAGTGAGCAAGCCTGGTAAAGCAAGCTGTGATGCAGAAGGAAGCAAGAGAGAGGGAGAAGGAAGTAGATGATGCCAGTTGCACGGGGGCCTGATAGGAGTCCTCTGGGGGGCCCCGAGCCACATGTTTTACACCTGCTCTAATGTTTACACTGTTCAGTAATGCTTGAATTGCTTGGTGATTTTGCTTTCACATGGAAGAATCTGATCTTTGTTTTTCTTTCTCTCTCCTTGACCCTACTGCCCCATCCCAGGACTGTATGCGCTATTACTGCCAGTATTCTAGGAAGAAACTCAAGGAAGAAAAAACACAAAATCAACAGGAATTACCAAGTCACTGAAAAAAGTGTGTGTGCGTGTGTGTTTGCTGCTTCCACACATTAACCGCATGGTTTTTATGCGAAAAGGAAAAAAAAACACAACAAAAAAATTAATTTAGCATGAGCCAGTTCTTCAAGAGCATGGAAATTCACTTTCATTCATGGCACTGGAGAAGTTTGCAAATGGCGGACCGATGTACTGTATATACAAGATGCCACGCTGGAATAGCTTCTTTCAGGCCACTGGAAGTCATCGCAAAACAAAAAGAATTCCTGTAGCAAGGGGCGGGGGACGGGGAAACGAATGACACTGAAAAATGGCTCGAATCACAGAAAGACACTAAAATTTACTAAAATCCACAGAACAGCTCGCCTTATTTTTCTTGGACCCAAACTGTCAGGGTAATAAAACACTCTTTTGTTTCTTTTTTTTAAAAAAAAAAAAACTGACATCGATAATTTCACTGTAAATAAATAACACTGTATAAATTCTCAGTAGATTCAATGTTGATAAGGCACTGGCTCTTAGCTCACCAACCGGAACACTGCAGTCGCGTCGAACAGAAATCAGTGTCTCAACATGGCTTACACCTGCAGGGATATTCTGGGTGTATCTTCACGGATTCTTGTATATTTAGCAATTATAATGTTTGTATATGCAAAAATGCTAGCTTGATTTTAAAAAAATCTTTAAAATCCACTGCAAATTTAATGATTCCTGAGATGAGGAATTCTGTAGTTCTGTGGGAAAAAAAATGATTTTTTTCCTCCTTCAGAGTACTAATATTTTGGTGCATGCGTTTCACCTTATTTTGATGAAAACTTTTTCCAGTTTTGCAAACATTAGACCGCAACTTGATAAATAAGATTTGGGGAGGGGGGGGGGTCACAATCCACCAAGCACGGCCACTGAGCCAGTCCCTGTTTGTTTAAATAGGGTGTAGAGGGGACTCTGGCAAATGCGCCACTGAAACAAAGGGCACTTGCCCAAGGAGCGTTTCTTGCTGGAAGGGGGTGTGCCCTTTCTCTGCAAACACATAGGTAGCCCTTCATATCTAATATTTGTTGCTGTTGCCAATTTTTTTCAATGGAGATGACCTAAAATTTAAAGAAGATATAACATCTACAGTAGTTGCATTATAGGGAGGGGGGGTTGCTATCTGTTCTTGCTTTATACCCCGGGGTGGGGTGGGGGGGTGGGAATGCTTGCAGCTTTTTGAGATGGGTTGGTGCTCTCGTAAGCACAAGTTTGGGATATTTAAATTACAAAAAGAGAAATGAAGAGAAATCCTTATCAGACTGGGCGGCACGCTGTAAAAAATATTACTGTATTGTGTACTGGCTCTTAAGATGTAGAATCTTTAAATAAGCCAATCATCTGTAATCATTCTAGCCGTGTCATCTTAGGTTGTTCAGGCTGCTGTGTTTTAAAGGGCATTTTTATTTGGGTTTTTTGGTGAAATACTTTAATTTGTTAATTATCTTCATATGAAAACAGAATTCATTGATAATAGCTCTAATTACACATGTATGAAAAAAAAACACACTGGATGATCTAGTTGATTATTTAAGCATAAAATAAATTGTGTTAAAACTCTTCACTTATATGGATATTGCAATATTTTTACATTCTCAAGATGGACACCAAAATAGTCATACGTCACCGTCTGAGTGGTGAGTTCTTGTTTCTGGGCGGCATTGCTTCACTCTCCTTTCTTTGCACCTCAAATTTCTCCATCCCACCTTGACTTTCATTTGCCCACTTCCCACAGGCTCTGCTCTGCCTTGCTTCCTACTTCCCCTTTCCTCCATGTTCTCTCACCTTGGCCCTTTCTTCTCCTCTGCCTACGTCTGTTCCTTCTTCCCTTTCCTGTCATTGCTTCCTTTGCCCTTTAGACCCACAGGTGCCATTTGATTTGTCCATAAATGATCTGGAATGTGGGGTAAACGGTGTAGTGATCAAGTTTATGGATGATACCCAATTTATTCTGGATGGTCAAAACCAAAGCAGATTATGAAGAGCTTCAAGAGCATCTCTCCAATTTGGGTGAGAGGAAGCAAGGCTGTAGTCAGGATTTTGCTTGCAGTGGGTGTAAGCTGACCCCGCCCCAATCTCTATTTTTAATGAAGGCCAATTGCTCAGTTCAGTGTACCATTTCTTAAGAACATAAGAAGAACCCTGGGAGACAATCTTCAACCAAACAAGACGAAGTGGAAAACCAACAAATAGAAGGACGGCTAAGAATACCAGAGAAGATATGCTGGATTTGTTCCTTTTCAAAAAGAAATGTAAATGTGAAGTGCTCTTCGTTGACAACAATAACTTTCAAAACGTCATTTTGCCTAATATCTATTACCATAATGTTTCTTTCGTCAAACGCTGTCGCAAAAGCTGCATTTCTTTACAAGTTCTCTATGCTGATTCACTTGATCTCTCATCATTTGATTGTTTGCTGACTTTCAACCATCTCTGTTGAACGATCTTCATTGACAGGTATTGTCTTTGAGCTGACACAGAAGTTCTACCTAATGTGATTAATCAGTGATTACTCATTCACATATGTATGTCAAACGATGACGAATGCATTTGTGTGAACTGGCTTTTCTGTCATTTGCACAATGAGGCTATTGCTAAAAACAGCAGCCTTGCATCTCTTTTCTCCCCTGGTAATGCTGAATAGCACAAAGCATGATGGGACATCATTGCACTGCAAGTTTCCCCAACTAACCAAGTGGCAGCCAATGAACGAACACAAAGGTAAGGGAAACTCATATGGGTTGATCAGAAATGTCTTTTAAAAAAAACCTTTGATGTTAGTATGTTGAAAGCAGGCACCTCTTCCAGACTAATTGCAAGGAGGGCGACAGAAGATGTATGTGGATGCCATTCTCAAAAGGATTTTCAAGGTTACATTTTACTACACAGCATAAGGATTGTCGCAGGTTAAAAAGTGATGAGCCCCTTTAGACATACTGTACACCAGTGCTGCCTAGTCTTTTTTTTTAAAAAACCCAATAAATAGCTTTAATTAAAATTACATATATAATACAGATTATAAACACATAGGAATATCATCATACAATATCGAGAACAAGAGAAGTAATAACGTTTATACTAAAGTTAAACAAATTTCTAATGTGATCTTAAAGCAATATTAACATAAGAACATAAGAGAAGCCATGTTAGATTGGGCCAATGGCCTATCCAATCCAACACTCTGTGTCACACAGTGGCCAAAAAAATTGTGTATATATATATATATATATATATATATACACACATACATACATACATATACACATACACACACACATACACACTGTGGCTAATAGCCACTGATGGACCTCTGCTCCATATTTTTATCTTAACATACAATTGAAAGAAAATATTTCAGTGAGGGAAATCCCACTGTAAAAAGGATATTTCTATATTCAATCAAAGTAAATTATTACTTTAAAAACTGTGAATAAATTTAATAAAACTCCCCAAAATAATAACAACAACAACAATAATAATTCTTGCACTTGGAGGCAAGAAATAAGGACTTTATGATAGTAGCTCCCCAGTCTTTTTGAGCCTGTGGGTGGTTTTGGAATTTTCAGACAACAAATTTACAAAATGGCTGCCTTAGAGGAGCAATCACAACATGGCTGCCCAAGGATGCTTAGGCCAGTCACAAAAGGTTGAGAATTTGCAAGTGAAGCATCCTCCTTTGATGGAAACAGTTGTTTCAGAATTGATGCTCTTTACAGATATGAAGGTGATGCCTCCTGGATTTATTTGTTCAAGTGAGTTGGAAGAAAACCAGGACTGGCTCTTCACTTCCAGAAAAAAAGAAACTTTATCAAAGAAGCAAATGAGTGTCAGGAAGAGCGTTAGTAGGTGCCATGATGATGATCACTGTTATATGCCAAATGAAGGTAAAGAGCATTGATAATTAATTCTTACAATTGGACTTTGCCTGCTAGGTGAATTCCTGTAAGGGCTCAAGTGACAAATCAACCAAAAACTATGGTTTCAAACTGCAGTACTGTTTTAACTGTCCCATTCAGCTATTTCAAGTCTATTGCATATTTGGCAGCCACATACAGTTTTATACATAAACTGTCCAAATTAGATATAATATAGACATAATTATGACTGTAAATAGAAAAGACAGCCATACCCTTTAAAACAAGTACAAGATGGAAGGCTATATATAGCATGTAGATACTGCTTTTAATCCTTCCAGAGCCATCAAAGCTGAATCATGTTGATAACTATGGTAATTATGTGTGATGACGATCTCAGTTGTTTGAAGGGAACGGATATCTGAAACGAACAGTAAGAGGATACTAATTAAGTGGCCCCCATGTTCAGGACATGTGTACAGCATGCCATGGTCAAAAAACGATGCCAAACGTGTTGGTCTTGCTCATGGTTTGCACCATTGTGAAAGATCAATGACAGACTCTCTCAGACTTGAAGGGAGGCGGATGCTTGTTTCTTCACTCCTAAAGCTAAGTTGCTTTCAACCTTCTAACTTTTATTTTGCCTTGATAGAAGGAACTGTTTTTAAATAGTCTTATCGCCTCACTTTTAAATTTTGGTGCAGCTGTTGCCTCAAACTCTGGCTGTTTAACCAGTTAATAAGCTTTTGCTTTTGCCTCCTGATTGACTCAGAAGCTGCTGCAGCTAACAATGTTTTATAAAGTGAAAGATCAAGATCCACACTACCCCAGCCCAGACAACTGTTGATAAAATTGGGGGGGGGGAGGTATCCATTAGTATATTCCAGAAAACCAAATGAATCAGTGTCAGTTGATAACATGTTTCATTGAATCAAGACCAAATGCAAAGAATAAATCCACCTTACTCAGATGGTGGTTTGTCTGACATGACACCCCCCTCCTTCTCCTAAAGGAGACAATGGACTGAGAGACTGAAGTAGCTGGCAGATGATAAGAGCAAGGGCTGTTAATTTTGATACTCCACAAGCATTTCAAATGATTACCCAAGCTTGCTTACACATCCAGTCAAAGGCCAAAACCACCACTTCATACCAGCAGTGGTGCAGTTATAGAAGGCTGATTCTGGGCGAAATTGCATAGCCTGTGTAGTCTCATGGATTCATGATGAAAACTGATGAATTCCATCCAGCATTTAATGAAGCCATCTGTACCAATGTACAGCCTTTATTTGGGGCACATTACCTGTTCTTCAGTCACCACTGACTACAATACAATAACTACAGTGATCTGTTTACGATCATTTCACATCTGGGATAGGAATTCACAATCATTACAGCCATGCCTCTTTTGGGGCAAGAGTTCACAGGAGCAGAGCTCTAGAACCTCTAAATTTTATTGTAATCTTTCTTTCTTGCCTGCCCCCCCCCAAAAAAAATAATTTCTTCTGGGCTCCATTGTTCAAACCGCCTGTAGGAATTTTGCTGAACTCTTAAGATCTGACAAACTTCCTCATATTTTTCCCCACAAAAAAAATGGGAAAATAACTCGAACGTATAAAGCAGACAGATGGAGATCATCCTCGTGCTACTGTGGCCACGTAGAAGAAAGTACCGTATTTTTTGCACCATAAGACTCACTTTTTCCCCCAAAAAAAGTGGAGGGAAAAGTGTGTGCGTCTTAAGGAGCGAATACTGCAAAAAATTCACACAAATGCCTCTAAATTCACACACACAGCTCTAAAAACTAGGTGCGTCTTATGCTCAGGTGCGTCTTATGGAGCGAAAATAGTAATTTAAAAAGTATGATGGGAGTGAGGTTTTCTGATGACAACTATGATTTGAGAAGCATTTTAAGGTAGAAGCTGAGCTGATATAATTGAGTACACCCTCCAGTGATGTCAGGGGTGTGTGGCATATGCAAATGAGTTGTGCTAATGAGCTCGGCACCCCTTAGTTGATCAGCCTCTATACAGTAAGGCAAGGTACTTGTATGAATAAAAGCCAGTATGTTTGTACACAGAGGGCATCATGTAATGCTTTAGCTACCTTTGATGCCCAACACACTGACAACGGCTTTGTGACCTAGATGACTTTAAAAGAATGGTGAAAATTTTGATGTACTTGATGTGGTCAGCAAGGGATAGTAATCAGACACAACACATTACTACTAGGCCTTGAATTCAGCAGGAGCTCCGGAGCACAGCTCCTGAACCTTTCTGAGGGTTCCCCCTCGTCCTCCCCACCTACCTTGTCCATTGAATAGTAGGTGCAGCTGCATAACAATCCCCGGATGAGCTCCACCACCTATTTTTCTACAAAATGACCCCTGATACCAACTCTGCTGGATAGGGTCTTGTCTAACTAGCTGATATGAAAGCAGAATACAATAACAAGTCCCCAGTGAGTTCGCTTCTGGAAAAGCTTCAATGAAACAAAGGAAAAATCCATTAAATTTACGTGGATGCAGGTTGATAAACAAAATCAGCGCTGTGAACAATGGAATCTTTGGTACCGATATAAAAGAGCAAGCCGTGGACAAAATATTGTTTGGTTCCGTTCAATTTCATGGCATAGGGTCAACGGCCATTGAAAGATGGCAACACTAGACAATTGTATACCAGCCCGGAAGAAAATATTGTATTATGTGGAATGAAGTATCCTCATCTCAGGTTGTAAAACGCCTGTTCCATGTAAAAAGTTGACTCGATAAAGCAACTTTCATATTCTTTTTCTTTACATCATGTATCAGTCATGAAAGGACTACTTTCAGCCTTAATCTCCCAAGGCAAAGATGTTAATAGAGATGGAATAAATTGCAGGGTGGCTGATGTTTTTAAAAGCTGGGTAGTGACGTTGATTGAACAGACTCCTCTTTGACTGCCTTACGTGTCTAGCTTTTTTAATGGTATGCATGCTGTCAGAAAAGAAACTGTAGACAATGGCGGCGAGAAGATGTTGGCAATGGAAATATTCTTTAGAAATAATAAAAAAAAGAAAACAGTTCCCAGAACTTTTTTGGCGCTAAACTGACAGGCAAATTGCTGTGATTTAAAATGACTCACCCAGCTTTTTGTAATATAAACAGGTCTTTAAGGCGACAGAGATATGCCATAATAGCTTTGAAAAGATTTGCTACTTTCGTGATGAGTGAGGTGAGCACCTGAAAGCCTGCGTAGTTATAACTTCATGGGCGCCAATACTAAAATTGGCCTCTCTGCCAGGATTTGGTTCATCCAAGAGCCAGTTTGGTGTAGTGGTTAAGTGTGCAGACTCTTATCCAGGAGATCCAGGTTTGATTTCCCACTCCTCCACTTGCAGCTGCTGGAATGGCCTTGGGTCAGCCATAGCTCTTGCAGAGTTGTCCTTGAAAGGGCAGCTTCTGGGAGAGCTCTCTCAGCCCCACCTACCTCACAGGGTGTCTGTTGTGGGGGAGGAAGGTAATGGAAAGCTGCTCTAAGACTCTGAGATTCAGAGTGAAAGGTGGGGTATAAATCTAGTATCATCATCATCTTCTTCTTCTGTTGTTCAGCTTTTTTGAATGTGGTGAGGGCAATGAATTATTATTCTTGCTTTCTATTTTGTTGTACTTTTAAAAAGCACCAATTCTGGCACAAATGCATTAGCTGAAGAACGTATGTGATGTGTCATTTTAAATGCACAAGTCAGTCACCCTTTCTGCCTTCTCAGGACTCTTCAGGCAGTTCACAATGCAAGCCTAACTTAAATTCCATATAAAACATCCAGAATCGCAGTGAGAAACGTGGTTGAACAGAGTTCCCAGACTCCCTACCTTGTTGTGTCAGGAAACTAAGGAAACAGTCCCCGGAAGAGTTTTTTCTCTCTCTGTCCTTCACCCAACAACAAAAACTTTCCCACCCAGCTGCAGTTTCTACTGCTGCCACCAGGAGGAAGGAGAGAGCTGCAGTCACCATCCTTACAACTGAGGCATCTCTTTTAAAATCCTTTGTCAGCACAGCTCCAGTTCTCTACTTTCCTCAGAGCCTAGTTTACATAGGAGAAATCCCAGGGAATTTGGGATATCCAAAAAGGGTACCTCCCCCCCCTTCCCCCTTTTTCCCTTTATAAGCATGGCTCCTGTGGCAAATTACTGAGTCTAGCAAGACCATTAAACCAGGTGTTGTTATTGTGCTTTGTCTTAGTGCATAAACTTTTGTTGGTCTTAAAGGTGCCACCTGGATCTATCTTAGGTCCCACCTGCATCGACCTTAGTGCATGCAAGTTACTGATTACAGAAGGAAAAACGTGAGCAAGGAGAAGCCTGTCTTCAACCACAGATCGTTCATGGGTGGGGGGATACACAAAAGGATTCTTTCCTTCAAGTCTGAGCCTACCCTTGCATGCACACGAAAGCTTACACTTAGAATTAAACTTTCTTGGTCTCAAAGGTGCTGCTGGACTCAAACGTTTTTCTCAGATCAGCATTTCTGTTTAAAACAGTCCAGGCAAGGCAATAGACTGTTCAGGATCTGTGCATCTCTCTATGGTTTGGGGGAAAACCAAGGTTACTGTAAAGTAGGGTTGCTGAGTCCAATTCAAGAAATATCTGGGAATTTCGGGGGTAGAGCCAGGGGATACCCTATGGGAATTTGGGGATGGAGCCAGGAGACATTGGGAGTGGAGCCAGGAGCAAGGGTGTGACAAGCCTAATTGAACTCCAAAGAGAGTTCTGGCAATCACATTTAAAGGGATTGTATGCCTTTTAAATGCCTTCCTTCCACTGGAAATAATGGATAAGGGCATCTTCTTTTGGGACTCTTCTTTTGGGACCTCTTCGTCCAATCTTTTTGAAACTTGGGAGGGTGCTTTGAAGAGAGGCACTGGATGCTATGCTGTAAATGTGGTGCCACGACCTCAAAAAACAGCCCTGCCAGAGCCCCGGATACCCATGGATCAATTCTCCATTATACCCTATGGGAATTGGTCTCCATAGGGAATAATGAAGTGCCTGTCAGACATTCCCCTCCCCCGCCAGCTTTCTGATGACCCTGAAGCAAGGGAGGGTCTCCAAACCAGGGGGATCCCCTACCCTCACCTGGGGATTGTAGCAGCACTAAGGGAAACCACAGCCGATAGGTTAATACACACTTACAAAAAGCGGCGTAAACGACGTGAACTGTTATATATATTATATTTTGAATGTTGTATGAGGATACAGGTAATTGGAGGTGTGAGAATTAAACATGATAAAGAGAGTTGAAGTAATTGTAAATTTGTAAAGTAAACACTGCGCAGCTTTCTGTAAGGGTGTATTAACCCACCTGGGGATTGGCAACCGTATCGTAAAGCTGGGATAGAAACAACTGCCTTTGCTTATGGAAACACTAAATCGTAAGTGGTAGCAGCCGAGTCCTAGGCGTGGTGACTCAGAAATGTCTCCCTGCGTTCAGCGGGTCTTACTCTCAAATAAGTCTGCCTGGGAAGTCTGCTGTTCTATCCGAGTGAGAACAACACAGTGAAATGAAATTGCAGAATGCGCCATTAGAGAGCTGTTAAATAAGGATTGAACGCGCAGACCACTGTGGAGCAGGGCAAACAAAAACTATTACGGCAAGGTATAATTAAACCCTTATACGTGGTTATTACAAGAATTACTACTTTTGCTAGGAGCTGGAGCAGCTGCATAAATAATTGAGTAACTACCAATTACTAGGGCTTTGTGAACAGGTGATTTAGGGGCACAATCAATGAGATTTCTCGCTGTGTTGGATAGTCTGGAGATAGAAACGGAGAGCTCTTGTATTCATTTCAGGCAAGCGAGAGGTTGGGAATTCTTTTTCGTGTAGCAGACCTATTGCTAATTTGGAGTTGACACCAAAGCCGTGTGCTGTGTTCCTTCACACAATACATCATGCATTTTCAAGTCCCTTGTAGATACATTGGACTAACTTCTTTTGTAGTGATAGAATTTGCAATTTAGAGACATTCCTTATATGTTACCTTGTAAAGGAATCAGTATTTTGTAGACTTGACCATAGTTCTAGAAGAAGGCTGCAATAGGAGATGTTTTGGTTGTGCTTTATATTGTTTCAAGTCATTCCTCATTCTGATAGTCTTTATCAGTGGACCTCAGAAATAGCAACTTCAAAGTTGTGCAGAAATGTAGCACACTGACAGCTGGCACAGAAGAACGACACTATGCAGGACTGTTTTTTTGTAGCAGGAACTCCTTTGCATATTAGGCCACACACCCCTGATGTAGCCAATCCTCCAAGAGCTTACAGGACTCTTCTTACAGGGCCCACTGTAAGCTCTTGGAGGATTGGCTACATCAGGGGGGCGTAGCCTGATATCAAAGGAGTTCTTGCTACAAAAATAGCCCTGGGTCTCTGTTAGGGTTGCCAAGTCCCTCAGCTGCTGTGGTGGAGGACTTGTTCCCGGAAGTGATGCCATCATGCCGGGGATGCTCTAGGACTCACACTTAAAGCTCTATGGTACCATAGAGTTTTATGTAATTCCTTAAGCATCCCTGGTGTGATGTTCCCCAGCGTGATGTCGCTTCTGGGTGATGTCATCGGACCAGGGATGGTGCGTGCTGATGAGGCTCTTCAGGAGCCAGCAGCCTACTCCCTGCCAGTGAGTTGGGGCCTTCCAGGGTGGGGGACCCTCTGCCCCCAGCGAGAGGTTATAGCACCCAAACGGAGTAACGTGAAAAGGTAGAGCGGGAAGGGAAAGCCACACAGGCATTCATGTTAAATCAACCTCAAATACTTGGAAATTTAGTTATTTATATAGCAAATTATTCATAGAAAATACAGTGTATCACAAAGTGCAAAGAAAAACTACTCCCGAAACAACCATTCCTATATTGATATCCGACAGTCTGTTCCTTGAAATTGGAGTCGGGAAGTCGTGTGCAATGCCGTGGAAACAGAGTCCAATGCTCCAGTACTTCTCTGTTAGCCACTATCTGGATGGAATGCAGCAAGGCAATGAGACGCAACAGGGATGCGCTAAATGCCCCGTTTCATGCGAGGCTTCAACGAGCTTCAGAAATGACTAAAACAATTCATATTGGAGACCAATGCTCCTACATTCGACAGAGGCTGTCATTTGTCTGTCAAATGTAGGAACGTTGGTCTCCAAATGAATTGTTTTAGCTCGTTGAAGCCTCGTGTGAAACAGGGCATTTAGCGCATCCCTGTTGCATCTTATTGCCTTGCTGCACCCGGATCTACTTCCTAGGGAGATCTTTCTTAGCTTTCAATTTTCTTTTGGCCTTGGTCAATAGATACGTTGTTGTGAAACTAGAAATGATAACATTGAAATCTGCCTGACAACAACTAGCATTATGCTGAGACTTTCTCACAACGCCAGATGTAGGACTTTCCCCCTCCCCCCCATATATATTTTTTCCCAAAAACTAAATAATAAAAAAACCAAAGAATAACATCTTTACATACGAAGAGCAAGTAATAAATCTCTCTCTCTCGGCTTGGCTTTGCGAACGAAGATTTAAGAAGGGTGCAATAGTCCACGTCTGCTGCAGGCTCGCTGGTGGCTGACAAGACCAATGCGGGACAGGCACGTCCGGCCACAGTGGCTGCAATAATAAATAATAAAGTAATAAATAAATCATTGCAAATAATCTATAAAATAGTGCAATGTCTTATTTCAAAACTCAGTCTTTTGTGTCTAATTTAGGTAAGTTTTTAAAAAAATAAACAAAATTTATTTGAATGTTTAGCAATGCAGCGATGACATGTCCATACATTTTACAAAGACAGGTTCAGTCTAATGTTAATGGCAACTACAAGGTCTAGCAGTCAATATAGCAGAATAAACAAAATTAGTTCAAGATCAAAAATAAATCAGCTTCTTGTAAAATAAATTCTGAGGTCTTGCTACAAAAACATTGGACTACATTGCTCCTACATTCGACAGAGGCTGTCATTTGTCTGTCAAATGTAGGAACGTTGGTCTCCAAATGAATTATGTTCCATTAAATAAGAAATCAGAGGAAACCAAACAGATACAACACACTCTTCAAGGTAAGTTTACTTAACAATGCATAATAACACCTATGCATGTTCTAAGTGTATTTCCCCCCCCTTCCCCCTCTAAAAGTACAACAAAGATTTGTAATATTCATTAGCAGGTAAAACACCCTGTTGAAATAAATAGTCTGTGATTGGGAGCCACATGGTGACAGAAAAACTCTTGTTGCTTTACTGATTGGATCATATAAGGGTTTTCTGCTATTCTCCCTAGAATAAAAGGATCCCACATTTTTTACGCCATTGTTGTTTTATGGGGTTGTTTTATTTTTCCAAAGAGCCCCATGGTGCAGAGTGTTAAAGCTGCAGTACTGCAGTTCTAAGCTCTGCTCACGACCTGAGTTTGATCCCTGGCGGAAGCTGGGTTTTCAGGTAGCCGGCTTGAGGTTGGCTCAGCCTCCCATCCTTCCAAGGTCGGTAAAATGGGTACCCAGCTTGCTGGGGGAAAAGTGTAGATGGCTGGGGAAGGCAATGGCAAACCACCCCATAAAAAGTCTGCCGTAAAAACGTTGTGAGAGCAATGTTACCCCTGAGTCGGAAACGACCTTTCCTTTCCTTTATTTTTCCATTGAAAGGCAAATAAAGTTCTAGCAAGGGATTGTAAAGCAGTCAATATCCAATTCGTTCTTTTAGCATATTTCTCAAATTTCCAATAGTTCGATAATGCAGGTTCTATTATAAGGGGTACATCATGCCTTATGATGCTTTTTGTTTCCTTCCAAATTTGTGTCCAATATAATCTAACCTGCGGGCAATCCCACCAGCAGTGTTTCAAGTCAGCTCTAGGCCCACAGCCCTTCCTGCATTGAGGATTTATATTTGGATGCATCTTATTTAAACTTACCGGTGTTCTATACCATCGGGCCAAAATCTTATAAGATTGGAATCTTATATTGAATATTTTCGAGGTGATTGCAGGAGACCTGAATTATATTTGCTGTCTTCAACCAAAAGCCAAAAGCAAATTCCGGTCTGAGTTCTGTGGTGTATTATTCCCAGCTAGCTTTAACATTCCAAAAATACCCAACAGTACACTTATTTTCTAGAACCTTTGCAAAACTACTCAAGAAACCACATTCCAAAGTGACCAAACAAAACTGTTTTATAAGACTATTAAACGCGGTCTACCACGCAGGTGGTCTTGTCTGGATACTGAAATACCTAATAAAGCTTTCTGTCAACAAGGGGAAGCTAAGGCTATACATCTGAAGAGGGGAGGGTAATGAAGTCTGGTTTGTTTAAACCTGTTTCTAGTTTGAGCTTGCTTTGTTGGAATTTCCAGTTCACAGGCCTGCATGATAAATCAAGACATTTCAGACCGGCAGACCGAAAGAGGCTCTTCAAAGTGGTCTTAAAGTTAAACCCTTTGGGGAAATACAGCCCAGCAATAAAACGGGCCCAGCCTTGTCATGTTTTTGTTCTCTTCTGTGGTGGCAACAGCAACAGATCTCTGTTATGGGGAGGGGTTTGTTATTCAGTCGCACAATCAAGTCTGACTCTGCAATCCATGGACCAAGTCACGCCAGGCCCTCCTGTCTTCCACCATCCTCCGAAGTCTGCTCAAATTCATGTTAGTTACATCAGTAATGCTGTCCAGCCATCTCATCTTTTGCCGCCCCCTTCTTCTTGTTGCCTTCGGTCTTTCCCAGCACCAGGGTCTTCTCCAGTGAGCACTCCCTTCTCATTTGGTGGCCAAAGTATTTGAGCAGCTTCAGCATCTGACTTTCCAGGGAACAGTCTGGGTTGATTTCCCTTAGGAATGACGGATTTGATCTTCTTGCAGTTCAAGGGACTCTCAAGAGTCTTCTCCAGCACCACAACTCGAAAGCATCTGTTCTTCTGTGCTCGGCCGTCCAACTCTCACAGCCATAAATTACTACTGGGAACACCATCGCTTTGACTATATGGACTTTTGTTGGCAGGGTGATGTCTCTACTTTTTATTATACTTGCCTAGGTTCACCATAGCTGTCCTCCCAAGGAGCAAACTGTCTTTTCATTTTATGGCTGCAGTCACCATCTGCAGTGATCTTGGATCCCAGGAATGTGAAGTCTGTCACTACTTCCATGTCTTCCCCTTCAATTTGACAAGGAGTGATGGGGCCGGATGCCATGATCTTAGTTTTTTTGATGTTGAGTTTCAAGTCTACTTTTGCGCTCTCCTCTTTCACCCTCAATAAAAGAAGGAGGCAAAAAGTGTGTCTCTTCTGTCAACAAATTTCCCATCTGGGCCAGAGGTGTCCAGAAACACTGATGGCTTTAAAGAGAGGATAAGTCTATCAGTGGCTACTAACCATAGTGACCAACAGGCCTGTAGCAAAAAAAAAATTGGGTGGAGGGGCCCAGGAGCTGAAAAATTTGGCGGTGGGGGAGCTGAGGGGCTTGGCTGCTTCATCCCTCCAGCAGCCAGCCTGACCAGCCCCAGCTCTCTCTCTGGGTCTCTCTGGCTGTTGCTCTCTTGCTCTCCTGTTTTCTGTCTCTCTACCACTGACTCACTGTCCCCCTTTCTCTTACGCTGCCACTCTCTCTCTCTGCTGCTCTCTTCCTCTGTCCCCATCTTTCATGCTGCTGTTCTCTATCTGCCACTCTCCCCCTCGCTGGTCCTGAAGGCCCTTCAACAGAGGGGCCCTACATAGGGAACATAAGAACATATGAAGCTGCCTTATACTGAATCAGACCCGGGGTCCATCAAAGTCATTATTGTCTACTCAGACTGGCAAGTGGCTCTCCAGGGTCTCAAGCCAAGGCTTTTCACGCCTATTTGCCTGGACCCTTTTTAGTTGGAGATACCAGGGATTGAACCTGGGACTTTCTGCTTACCAAGCAGATGCTCTTCCACTGAGCCACCATCCCTCCCAGGAGGTTAAGGGTGTGTGTGGGGTTAATAGAGGGGCCTGGCCCCCAGGCCCCCCCGTAGCTATGGGCCTGGTGACCAAAGGGAATCTCTACATTCAGAGGCAACGCTGCATACGAGTGCTAGGGGGCAATGCTGGATAAGGCCTTGATCTCTATGCCCTGTTTGTTGGCCCTCCATGACAGTTGGTTGGCCGGGATGCTGGACTGATCCATCGAGCAGCTCTTAGAGTCTTCGAGCTGATCATATGTTCCCCCACCATGTTGAGCGACCACTTTGAACACAAGGCTCTTTTTCATAAGCTCTTGGAGGACTGGCTACATCAGGGGTGTGTGGCCTAATATGCAAAGGAGCTCCTGCTAGAATTCCACCCCTGCTTTGCCCATAGATTTGTGTATCCGTTTTTAACAGACAGCTATTTAATCCAGTCCCAGCCCATCCTAAGACAAGGTAGGTACAGGTGGGACTCAGGTGGCAGATGTACGTGTGTGACTAGACTGTCAATAGAAAGTCTTTTTTTTTTTTAGAAATGTCAATATCTTGAGTGTCTCTGAGCATATGCCAAGTTCACAAACCCTAAGTGAGGCCCCTGCTTTGCCCATAGATTTGTGTATCTGTTTTTAACAACTTGGCCTCACTAGGCTAGGGTTGCCAGGTTCTCCTGGCCACTGGGGGGGGGGGCGGGATCCCAAATTAGTTCAGGTAGCTGCATTGATCCAGAACAAAATCCAGAACTGGGGATTTTAGATTATCCCTGTGGCTCGCTTGGCTGCTTTCTTGCAGAGTGACTTCCAACAACGTAGGGTGTTGTAGCATGTTTTTCTTCTTTAATCCTGGAACCATGGCATGACTTGATTTCAACAGAGCAGTCATGTAACTTAAGCACAATCCTGTTTCTTCAGAAGGAAGTCTAATTGAGTTCTGTGGGGCCACGTGCAAAACGTTGAGTTGCCAAGTTCCCCGCGTGGCACGATGTCACCCGGAACTGACGTCATCGCGCCAGCAACGCTGCATGCTGGCCGCTCTAGGCGTTTCTGGGAAAACTCTATTGGGCCGGTGGGGAGGAACCTCCCCCATCACCACCGGCACAATGATGTCACCCGGAAGTGACATCATCGCGCTAGTGACACCACATGCCGGCTGCTCGAGGTGTTTCCAGGAAAACTCTATGGCTTCCCTGGATGCTCTAGCAGTTTGGGAGGGAAAACTCTATGGTACCTATTGTACCTCCCAAATTGCTAGCGTGTCTGGGGAAAAAAGAGTTTCCCCAGAAATGCCTAGAGCGGCCAGAGCACAGTGTCGCCAGCGTGATAACATCACTTTCAGGTGATGTCATCATGTCAGCGACATTGGGGGAGGTCCCCCCTGCTGGCCCAATGTGGGCTGGCAGGTTGGGAACCTCCAGGGTGGGAGAACCCCCGCCCGGCCCGGGAGTTTGGCAGTCCCAGCAAACCAGAAACTTCTGCTGAAACATGCAGTCAAATGTGCATTCTCCCATTTTTCATTCTTACATTCCAAAATATCTTTCACGATCGAAAGCATATGTCCTAGGAAAGCTCTTCATGAAATAAATGCATTAACCTTTAAAGTGTCACCAAATCTCTTTGTTGTTGTTCTTCCCCCAGTGCGTATTTACTCAGTAGGAAGTCCTGTGAGCTCACCAAACCCCCAAGGACATTGTAAAGTGCAGGGAGGCTGAGATGTGTTTGTCAATCAGCCGTCCTCACAGAGCCATCAATTGATTCAGAAGCCTGGTGCAAGCCCATTATGAAGTGCCTTCCTGTTTTTCACAGGTTGGCTCCAGTGGCAGGTCAGAGGGGGCTGTAAAGCATTTTAGTGGGAGGCTTGAAGAGCGGCTGTGACAGACATGCTGAAGTGGAGTGGATTCCATACACACTCAAGGGGTGCATTCAAAAGAGACCTTCAAAACATATCTGCTCAGGCAACTCCACCATACATAGAATGCTTCAGAAACAAGCTGTATAATACCCTTTTATCGGGGGGGGGGGGTGTGTGTAGAAAAGCCCAGCAGGAACTCATTTGCATATTAGGCCACAACCCCAGATGCCAAGCCAGCCAGAACTGCATTCTTGCTAAAAAAAAAGCCTTGTGTTTTATTAGGACCAATTAAAAGAGACAACATTAAAGAGGAGTCTGTTGAGCAGGCACCTTAAACACTAACAAATTTGACCCCAACATTGAGAACCCACTTTCCAACTCTCCTTTAAAAACAAATAAAATTCTTTAATGTGGAGGCCCTTGACAAAAGGTCTGTGTGGGTCTGAGCTCGTCATGTGGTTCTCTCAGCCAAATAAAACCAGGCCTCATTTCGGGCGGGAGTTCACAGAAGCAGAGCTCCAGGACCTCTAAATTTTATTGTGCTCTTTCTTTCTTAATCCCACCCCCATACTTGCTTCTGGGCCCACTGTTCAAATCCCAGGGAGAATTCTACTGAACTCTATGATTTGACAAACTTTCTAATATTTCCCCCCACAAAAAAATGGGATCAAAAAACGTATCAAGCAGACAGATCTTCCTCATGCCACTGTGGCCACGTAGGAGAAAGTCATTTAAAAAGTATGATGGGAACAGTGTTCCCTTTAAGCTGAGTTAGCGTGAGCTAGCTCACAGTTTTTTAGCCTCCAGCTCACACATTTTTTGTCTTAGCTCAGGAAGGATGACCTCAGAGCACACTAATTTATGCAGTAGCAAACAACTTTAAAGCCAGTAGCTCACTTTAATGCCAATAGCTCACAAAGTAGAATTTTTGCTCACAAGACTCTACAGCAGGGGTGTCAAACATGAAGTCTGGGGGGTCGAATCAGGCCCCTGGAGGGCTCCTGTCAGGCCCTTGAGCAACTGACTGTCATCTGCTTCCTTCTCCCTTTCTCTTGCTTCCTTCTGCATGATATCTTGCTTTGCAAGGCTTGCTCAATCTCACAGGAGCTACAGAGCAAAACCTCTATTTTCTCCATTGGCTGATAGTCCTCCCTTGGGGAGGAAGGGGGGGAGGCAGAGCTTGTTTTTCCAGGTACAGCAGAGCTTCTGAGCCAAGCCTCTCTTCCTATTGGCTGAGGCTCCTTCCTTCTATCATCTGGAGAAGGAGGGAAAGAGCCACAGTTTCCTTTGCCCGGTTCCCTGGATCCCATGGGAGAAATACAAAGAAAGCATCTTTAAGACCAATGTGCTAATGTTTTAAGTTTTTTTTAAAAATATTTAATTGTGTTTGTCTGTGTCCTTTATAAAGTTTATATCTCTGCTACCTAATCTTAAATAGGTACATACATGGCCTGGTCTGACATGACCCAGCCCGACAAGGTCTCATTTATGTCAGATCTGGCTCTCATAACAAATAAGTTGGACAGCCCTGGTTTAGAGGGAACAGGAATAATGTTTTCTTATGACAATTCTAATTCAAGAAGCCTTTTAAAATAGATTCTGGGCTGATATAATTGAGCACACCTTCCGGTGATGTCAGGGGTGTGTGGCATATGCAAATGAGTTGCGCTAATAAGCTCCAGCACCTCTTTTTCTACAAAATGATCCCTGAATAAAACCCAAAGCGAGGTGGCAGTGGCAGCATCTTAAAGAGAGGCGTTTCTTTCCAGCATGGCCTTTCTATTCTGAAGGACTTGGGACATCCCAAGTGCAGCTAGAAAACTTAGAAAACTTGCCCTACTAATAGCTGCAAAGATGGCTTTAGCTACAAAATGGAAGGATGACAAGGGCCCATCACTGGCACTTTGGCACAAAAAAGTTTGTAATCTCGTTATGCTTGAAAAAATTACTAGCAAATTGGAAACCTCTCACAATTGTGCTGATTGGGCCTCTTTTGATGTTAAATGGTTTTCTATGATAGCTTATATGGAAGAGAATGGAATTGTACCACGATCCTTAATTACTTTGTAATATTTCTTGTTCTATTTATTAGATCAGATTTGTGTTCTACTTCCCTTATGTGATCTCCAGTTGGAACTAGCGCTTACTTTTACTTATAACTTTGGTGCATCAGTTAGTAATTAATGTAAAATATTTTTGTTTGTTTTTTTGTAAAAGCCTGAGTGTCAAACATGCAGTTCGGGGGCCGAATTAGGCCCCGGGAGGGCTTCTATCAGGCCCCCAAGCAACTGGCTGTCATTTGCTTCCTTCTCCCTCTCTCTTGCTTCCTTCTACATCACAGCTTGCTTTGCCAGGCTTGTTCAATTGCACAGGAGCTACAGAGCAAAACCTCTATTTTCCTCATTGGCTGAGGCTCCTCCCTTGGGGAGGAAGGGAGGAGGAATAGCTTGCTTTGCCAGGCTCTCTCAATTGCATAGCAGAGCTACTGAGCCAAGCCTCTCCTCCTTCTTTTGGCCTAGGCTCCCCCCCCCCCCCCCCAGTTCCCTGGATCCCTTCTAGAGCTTCCTTTGCCCAGTTCTCTGGATCCCATGGGAGAAATGCAAAGAAAGCATCTTTAAGACCAATTAGTGCTAATGTTTTAAGCATGTGCTCCCAAGACTCTACAGCTTAGAGGGAACATTGGATGGGAGCCTAAGAACATAAGAGAAGCCATGTTGGATCAGGCCAATGGTCCATCCAGCCAACACTCCGTGTCACACAGTGGCCAAAAAAAGGAGGTTCACAAGCAAGGCTAAAAGCCCCCAGGGAGCAAGGTTTTCTTATGACCAGTGTTCCTTCCAAGCTGAGTTAGGGTGAGCTAGCTGTCAGATTTTAGCCTCCAGCTCACACCTTTTTGTCTTAGCTCAGGAAGGATGACCCCAGAGCACACTCATCGATGCAGGAGCTCACCACTTGAATGCCACCAGCTCACGAAGCAGAATGTTTGCTCCCGAGACTCTGCAGCTCAGAAGGAACATCGCTTAGGACAATTCTAATTCAAAAAGCATCTTGTAGATGCCGAGTGAGCTGATATAACTGAGTACACCTCCCAGGGGTGTGTGGCATAGGCAAACGAGTAGCGTTATTGCTCATAAACTCCAGCACCTCTCTTTCTACCAAACGGCCCCTGAAGCAAACCAAAGCCCGGCGGCGGGCAGCGTCTTCAAGGGAGGCGTTTCTTCCCGCCAAGGCCTTTCCCGCCGCTCGGATATTCTGAGGGGAAAATGGATCCGCAGAAGCGGGCGGGGAGCCGCGGCTGGCGTTGAAGGGGCCGGACTTTCCCCGCCCTCCGCCGCGCCAGGCCGGCTGCAGTATCGGCAGGCCGCGGCCGGCGTCGCTGTGGGCCCGCCGAGGGGAAGGGGAAAGGGGGCAGCTCCCTTCTTGGCGTTCAGCGAGAGCGGCGCCGACGGAGCCTGCGCTCAGCCGCCTCGGCCCAGGCGGGGCCTCTCGCCCCGACCCCGCCTCCGTCCCTCGCAGCAGCAGGAGCCGCCGCCTGAGGAGCGAGCGCGGCTTGAGGCGAGGCCAGGCCAGGCCAGGCCGCCCCCTCAGCGCTGGGGATGGCGGACAGCGCCAGCGAGAGCGACACGGACGGCGCGGGGGGCAGCGGGAGCGGAGGCGGCGGGCCGGGGGCGCTTCCCGGCTGCCCTGCGGGGCCTGGCCCGGCGGCGGGGGGCAGCAAAGCGGGCGGCATCGTGATCTCGCCCTTCCGCCTGGAGGAGCTGACGAACCGGCTGGCGTCGCTGCAGCAGGAGAACAAGGTGCTCAAGATCGAGCTGGAGACCTACAAGCTCAAGTGCAAGGCGCTGCAGGAGGAGAACCGCGACCTGCGCAAGGCCAGCGTCACCATCGTGAGTGAGGCGCCGAGAGCCACGCGCGCCCGGCCCGGCCAGGCCTCTCTTCCCTTCCCTTCCCCCGGGGAGGAGCTGCGGCGGGCAGGCCCAGGGACCGGTGGGATTGGGGGCGCAGCCTTCCCGCGCCGCCTTTGAATCCTCCCCGGCGCCGAGCCGAGCCCGGAGGCGAATCCCCCCTCGTGAGGCCTACCCCCTCACCTGGAAGTGGGCTGCAGCTTGGCCTGGGAGCTTCGGGCTGTTTCTCACTCCTCCCCTCTCTCGGGCTTGCTGTTTGGGAAATGAAAACAGGGCTGCCGGCTTCGGCCTGGGACATTTGAGGCAAGGTTCCCTCTAAGCCAGGGCCCAGGGGTGTCAGATATGCAGTCTGGGGGCCGAATTAGGCCCCCGGAGCATCTGGCTGTCATCTGCTTCCTTCTCCCTCTCTCTTGCTTCCTTCTGCATTGCTGATTGCTTTGGAAGGCTTGCTCTATTGCACAGGAGCTACAGAGCAAAACCTCTGTTTTCTCCATTGGCTGAGGAAGGAAGGGGGGGGGGAGGCAGAGCTTATTTTTTCAGAGTCTCTCAGTTGCACAGCAGAGCTACTGAGCCAAGCCTCCCTCCCTTCTATTGGTTGAGGCTCCCCCCCCAGTCCCCTAGGGAAGGGAGGAAAGAGCCAGAGCTTCCTTTGCCCAGTTCCCTGGATCCCATGAGAGAAATACAAAGAAAGCACCTTTAAGACCAATGAGTGCTAACATGTTAGGCACGTTTTAAGTTTTTTAAATATATATATATATATTTAATTGTGTTTGTCTGTGTCCTTTATAAAGTTTATATCTCTGCTACCTAATCTGAAGTAAGTACACATATGGCCCAGCCCGACATGGCCTGGCCCAGCAAAGTGTCATTTATGTCCGATCCGACCCTCATAACAAATGATTTTGACACCCCAGTCTAAACTGTGGAGTCTTGTGAACAAAAATTCTACTTTGTGAACTACTGGCTTTAAAATTGTGAGCTCCTGCATAAATTAGTTTGCTGTAGGGCCATTTTTCCTGAGCTAAGACAAAATGTGAACTGGAGGCTAAAAAACTGTGAGCTAACTCACGCTAACATAGTTTCAAGGGAACACTGCTTTGGGGGTAGTGGGGAGCAGTACGCCCTCTAAGCTATGTAGAGTCTTGTGAGCAAATATTCTACTTTGTGAGCTACTGACATTAAAGTTGTGAGCTACTGCATAAATTAGTTTGATCCAGGGGCATTTTTCTGGAGCGAAGACAAAAATGTGTGAGCCGGAGGCTAAAACACTGAGCTAGCTCACACTAACAGCTTAAGAGGGAACACTGGTGGGGAGGGGAGGGATTTCACCTAGAATCTATGCTATACTGTAGGGTTTGGTCTCTGAAGCTGATATTTCCTCTAGTGGAACTAATCTCCATAGTCTGGAAGTCTGTTGTCATTCCAGAACTCCAGGCCCCGCCTGGTGGTTGGCAACCCCCCAAGTAGAGATGACTAGGAATCTTGTGGCCCCTTGAGGGCTAGCAAGGTCTCATTCCAATCTTAACTCGGCCCACTTTATCAGGGATCTTGCACAGCTCAGTTGTTTTATGTAGGAGCTGTTGAGGTGAGAATATGCGTTGTGCAATATTCATATCTGGGGGGAAATGCAGAAATGGTTCACGAGTTTTGCTAAACTACCTAGGGTTGCCTGGTCTGAGTTGGAAAATACCTGGAGACTTTGCGAGTGGATCTGGAAGAGGGTAGGGTTTGAGGGAGGGGAGGGGCCCCAGCATTGTACAATGCCATAGAGTCCACCCTTCAAAGCAACCATTTTCTCCAGGGGAGGAGCTGATCTTTGCTAGCTGGAGACTAGTTGTAAAAGTGGGAGATCTCCAGGCCTCCCCTGGAGATTGGCAGCTCTAACTCTACCACTTGTAATGAGTGGGGAGTCCCAGGTTTTGCTGAAAGAGTTGTACATGTGAGGAGGTTCCAAACTTTTTGTTCAAGATGGGGGAAGTAATGTGAAACCGCTTAATGCATTCCACTCAATTCAACCGTTTCACAGTGGACTCTTCCTCTGAAGTTTTCTTAAGGGCCCTGAGGTCAGGAACAGAGTGTACAGGAATAGTGAAATGTTCTCTCAAGGAATTTTCTCGCATGGCTTAAGGTGAACATAATATCTCTGTGTGCAGCCCAGCTGGTGCATATATCTTATTAAAATGAATAAATGCTGAACCCTGCAATATGATTTATTCCTTATGCACACCCAAGTTAAGGGTAATGGACAGCTCCAGATATTGTTATCCTAAGCAAAGTTTAAACTGAGAAGACACAGGATTGAGCAGCAAGAAAAGATGGCTGGGGCAATATGAGATGAGCAGAATTACTGCAGTTACTTTGTTTTCTTACACACAAAAACACTTTTTAAAAAAGGCAAGCCAGTTTCTGTCAGGAATTCCTTGGAGGCAGGTCTGTGCGGGTAGGATTTGCTTCTTTTATAACTACTGGGGTTCACCAAGGCAAGGGTGAGGAAGCTGTTTTAGATTCCAACCTAGAGTGTTCCCCATTCCTTTCCCCACAGAAACAAAGCTTGCTGTTCAAGCCTGTACAGTAAAATAGAATCTTCTGCTTTGATATAAAAGCAGGGCCTTCCTTTCATTTCTGACAGTGACTGACATTGGTCGGATGGATCTATGCCAGGGGTGGCCAGACTGAGGCTTGGGAGCCACATTTGGCTCTTTCACACATATTGTGTGGCTCTTGGAGCCCCCACCACCCCGCTGGCTGGCTTGGAGAAGGCATTTGTCTCTTTAAATCCCTTCTCCAAGCCAGCCAGCAGCTTGGAGAACACATTTAAAGTTAAAATTGCTTTATCTCTCCCTCCCCCTCCCTCCGCCATCTATTTCCTTCCTTCCCTTCATGTCTTGTGGCTCTTAAACATCTGACATATATTCTATGTGGCTCTTTCCTTACGCAAGTTTGGCCACCTCTGATCTATGCAATATATTTGTTGCTAATCGCTAAAGAGGGAGAGGCATTTAACTAATATGATTCTAATGCTGATATTCACTGAAGAGGGGGTATTATTACTGAGTAGGGGTTATTATTACTGAGAACTCTTCAAGACTTGTGCAGTGTGGGGTAGTGGTTAAGAGTGCTGAACTAGTGTCTTGACGACCCAGGTTCAAATCCCCGCTCATGCCATGGAAGCTCGATGGGTGACCTTGGGTCAATTACACACTCTCAACCTAACCTACCCCAAAGGGTTGTCATGAGGATAAGACAGAGGAGAGGAGAACAACATAAGCCATGTTGGGTCCCAATTAGGGAGAGAAGCAGGGAACAAATGAAATAAATAAAATGTTTGGGTTAGCCCTGTCAGTCTGTTGGAGGTTGGTGGCTATACCTCCCTCAAGCCCTGTGGTGTCCACATGGCCCATTTGTGCACAATTGTGTTTGCTTGTGTGACACTTGAATGCTTGCATGGAGTTGTGACCATCCTGCACAACAGTTTTCATTGAGGGTGGGATCCTAATACTAGAGAAGGTACAAACCAATTTGTATTTTTTCTCTTTGTACTGGATCAAGTTTGAGGTATTTCATATCTTTGAACTAGGCCTGCTTGTCTTCACTGGCTTTGATACTTGGAGAGAGGATTCTCTATCCTGATGAAGTTCTGTGGTTTTTCAGGAAACTTGGAACTACATTGTCTGGAAAGTCTGCACAAATTTTCCTAGTTATTTTTTTTTTAACATTCTGTAAATGGGTGCATTTGGTCTTGTTTTTCACAGTGTTGCAAGGCAAAAAGTGTGTCCAAGTGCCTCTATGTGGAGTCTGGTTGGATTTTTAGGTATGCAGAATAGCTTGACAAACGGCACAGTGTCTTCGTTTGTATGCCGTGTTAAGCACAGTCTGACCTAGGACCTCCAGCAGCTGACACAGCATTTAGTGGTTGGCGTAGGGCTAGCTAGGCTTAGAATGCCAGGCAATAATAAAAAATACGGGCTCTCACAGCAAGCTTAAGCATTATTTTTATTCTTATATGACCCTCTGGGTAATATGGACCTAGGTCAAGGGTGGCCAGACTTGCTTAACATGAGAGCCACATAGAATAAATGTCAGATGCTTGAGAGCCGCAAGACATGAACCTCAGATGTTTGAGGAGAGGGAGGAAGGAAGGAAGGAAAATAGATGGAGGCAGGGGGAGATGGAAAGAAAACAACTTTAAATGCATTCTCCAAGCTGCTGTTTGGCTTGCCTTGGAGAAGTAATTTAAAGAGACAAATGCTTTCTCCAGGCCAGCTGACAGGGCAGTGGGAGCTTCAAGAGCCACACAATATGTGTGAAAGAGCCATATGTGGCTCCTGAGCCACAGTTTGGCCACCCCTGATCTAGGTCAAGGTAGGAACACACTCAGCATCAATCATATATTTTGTCTGTTATGAACATGGTTGAACTGTTGACAGATAAAGTGTGAGAGCATTGGAAACAGCAACAAATTCCAAACAGGAAGACTGTCCTTTGGCGGGGAGCAACGGGGGGCCCCATGGTACCTCAAAGACTAAGAGGACTCCGTTTTGTTGAAAAGAAAGTAATAATCACGTGTGCTGTGATTTCCAGTAGATAGATTGAACATGTCAGTACACATCTGAAATATGATAACAGACTTTGCCAACTTTTGTGACCCACAGTTTATGGCACTTCCCAAATACTCTGTTTGTGGTACCAGAGTGGGAATTCTCTTATGGTAGGCAGAGCTTATCTTTTATTCCACCCCCCCCCCCCAAATCCTTTAATTGGGGTTTTAATAATTAACAAGAGGTGCATGTGAAATGCCTGGAGGTAGTTCTTGACTCTTGGAACTACTGTTATAAGCTTTTGTGGGTTCTCTACTGGGTGCCTGTAGCTGTTAAAACACAGTGTGGTTAGAGGTTTGATGTCCCCCCCTCCCCCACACCCCTTTATTCTTCTTTTAGGAAAATGAGCCTCTGGGAAACCAGATGATAGATCTGTTGCTATCTGTGTACGTATGCAGTTTGGCACCTTGTTTGAAGGGCTTTAAAAAGCCATTTGTGGAAGGGGGGAGGTAGGTTAGTTAGTTTATAGCAGCAGGAAGGCAAAGAGTTGCTTCTAACATCTTTAGGGACTTAGAGGCCGGGACTGATATTACTGCAGGAGGTGATAGCTGCCTTTTTATTTCTAATCACAGTGGCTGTGATCTTTCATTATAACTGTACAAGTGCAGTAGGGGGAAAACCTGTTCGTTCCTGTATTAATTTCCCTAATGACAGCCCTTGCTGATTTGCACATATGGAGTGGTGAGAGATTGTCTTAACTGGATCACAAACAGGTTTGGATCTAATCAATTTTCCCTTGTAAAAGCCCCCCAGGAAATTGCTCAAATGAGTTTCTTCTTGAGTATTTTTATAAATGCATTAAATAAATATGAGGAGTCGTTTGGCACTTCTCTGATATATATACTTTAAAAAAAACCCTGTATATATGCATCATTCCAAGCAAGCGTTCATACTTTATAGAACCCTAAGATCTGCTCCAGAATACATCTGGGTATGATGTGATGTGTGTGTACTACTTGTATGGGCTCTTACACTGCCCATCGGACTGACTCCATGGGTACCTAAGGCTAAATCCGACTCATACTCCATGCAACCCAGTATCCTGTTTCACCCAGGGGTCAATAGACAGGGCATAAAGATCAATGCTATTCCCACAATGTTGCTTCTTAGTGCTGGTATCCAGAGGTTTGCAGCCTCTGAATGTGGAGGTTTCATTTATTCTTTCTGAGGACCTACTTACGGACTTCCCCTCCCTGAATCCTTTAGAGGCCATCTGTGTGCTTGTAGTTATTACTGCATCCACCGACAGCAAGCTCCACAACTTAATCACTCATTGAGTAAAGATGCATTTCTTGTCGTCTGTCATGAATCTGTTGCCCATCAACTTCACTGGGTGTCCCCATGTTCTAGCATCGTGTGGATGGGGAAGAGAAGGTTATCTTTCTCCACCCCGTGTGTAATTTTATAAACCTTTATTGTGCACATCCTTAGTCATCTCTCCCCCTCCCTAAATTTAAATGTCTTTTCTTTAAAGTCACAGTCAGACTCTTAAAAAAAATATGTATGTCTTTTTCCTACAGAGCTGTTTGTGCTACTGAGAGCAAACGGAGAGGGGTTGTAGGTAGTTATTGGAAGTGCTTACAGATTTCTAGGACCTTTGGTTGAGCAAAAAAAAGCACATGTCCTACATGTGCATCTTTATAATGCTACCCCTCAACTCTGAAAACTGTATATAATCTATCAGTAGGGAGCTTTAACGCCAGACTCAGAGGCAGAAATTAGAACCATAGAGCTTTCAGAGATGGACAGAGTGTCCCCTGACATGATTGTGTCACGTTTGAAGTTTCAGGCAAGCATGCCCCTAAATATTTTGCCCCACTGGTCCTGAGGGGGGGGGGGGGAGGGTGCCCTCTCATCAGAAACAGCTTATCTATTAGTCTACTTCTCACAGACATTAACCTTTGTTTAGTAATAATGACCTTTCATTGAGTCTGGTTATTAGGTTTATTTCTATTTTAAATTTTGCAAGCTGATTTGAGAGCGGTACGTTGGTCTCTTTCACACGCTTTGAATCTGTTACGATATTCCGACTCTGCTGTTAGCATTTTAATCTGGGGCATGTTGTGTTTTGGACAGCCATTTTCCATTAGTTTAGTGTCTTGAAAATGTGGTAACTTTGTCTCTTGAGTATTCAGTCTGTCGCAGCGTTCTAGAAGAAAGCATGTTGAATTTATCAATGTTTGTTCTGCCTGGATATCCTGTGGGATAAGGGCATAGTCTCCTGTAGCTGTGTGGAGTAGACGCCGGATATGCCACATTTGAACAGATGGAGACTCTTCCTTGTTTTGAATTCAGAGTGCAAATGTTGAAGTGCATGCTCTCTAGTCATTCCAGTAGGCAGTGGCCTCCTGAAAGGGGGCTTTTCCCCCTTACATAAGGGATCTCCTGCCAGATCTCCTGCCACAGGTGTTTCTGACTCCCAAAATTATCTGCAACAACCCTTACCCATCTTCCTGTTGAAGCTAACATGGAAATGGGTGTGATCTACTTGTCACCTGACCTTTTATGGTGGTACTTTCCCACACAGCTTTATAGGAAACCCTTGGGTGTACATTTGAAGGTATATTCATCTCATGTACACTGTTAGATCTCCATAATATATAAAATGTCTTAAAGTGTTTTATAGTGTTTTCCTTTATGCCTAACTCTGTGGCCCTTTCAAAATGAAGCAGAAATTCCGAATGGCTTCTTTTAAAAAAATGCATGTTGACTAAAATTCACTACGTTGCACATAGCGCTAAATTAAATTCTGCTTAGTACCAAAGGGGATCTTCTAATCCCTGGCTTTTCAAGTTTGGTACCAACAAGGGTGTTTGTTAAAATAAATTGTGTTTAATGAGTGTATATTTTTAAATGCTTAGTTGAAGCGCAAGAGCTGAATGGATACAGAAAAAGAGCACTGAATAGTTCTCTAAAGATCATCTTTAGATATAAATAAACAGTTTGTGGGTACATCAGGTATGCTTTGAAATGGAGTTTTAGCAAGTACTGTGTCATACTCATTTGCAAGGTTGACTAGAAAAGCTTGTTTCTTGTGATTACAGAGAATGTTTTCAGTGTCTCAGACGCAAACCCACGTGTTAAATATTCAGTATTTAAGAAGAGTATAAGGCTACAAGCTTGCAGTTTGCATGCAAGGAGAAGAGGTAAACTTGATGTCACAAAACAGTGATCATCTTCCACTTTTTTAATTAGAAAAAAAATGTTCAAAACCATTCTTATATGAAAAATATACACTATTACAGGGCTTTTTTGTAGCAGGAACTCCTTTGCTTATTAGGCCACACCCCTGATGTAGCCAGTCTTCCAAGAGCTTACAGCCCTCCAAGAGCTTACAGTGGGCCCTATAATAAGAGTTCCCTGCTACAAAGAAAGCCCTGCACTATGACTTCATGTAACTTATTGTGCTTTTCCAAGTTGCAAGTGATAGGCAGATTTCCAGTAACGTGCAGTAATCTGGACAAAGAATACTCATCCGTTTGGGTTTGGTCAGGTCCTGATCAATTTTTAATTGGAGTAGGACAATTAGTGTGATTCATCCATTGTTAAGATCACATAAAACCCATTCACTTGGTTCTCACACCCAGTGTATTTCTGTAATTCTTGGCATTGATAGTCAAGCAAGATGAAGCCTTAATTGGGAAAACATGTGGGTTTTAAGAAGGAACATTTGGAGAGAAGTTTTGTAACAAACTTGCGTTCTCATGCTTGCCCAATTTTTTGGTCTTTTCATTGTGTCAGAAAAAGAGATGTAATTTTTCCATTGTATAGTTGAGTACTGAAGTAGTTGTTTAAAATGGGACTCTGAATTGACGCAGATCTCTTTCTGGACTCAAGGAAAATGATCTGCAGGAGGAAGAGATGGCCTGCATTAGGGGATCAGCTCCCTAAAAGGCTGACAAGTAGGATTGCCAATCCCCAGGTGAGGGCAAGGGATCCCCCGGTTTGGAGGCCCTCCCCCCGCTTTAGGGTCATCAGAAATGTCTCCTGGAAAAAGGAAAGGAAAAGTCCCCTGTGCAAGCACCAGTCGTTTCCGACTCTGGGGTGACGTTGCTTTCATGTTTTCATGGCAGACTTTTTACGGGGTGGTTTGCCATTGCCTTCCCCAGTCATCTGCACTTTCCCCCCAGCAAGCTGGGTACTCATTTTACCGACCTTGGAAGGATGGAAGGCTGAGTCAACCTCGAGCCGGCTACCTGAAAACCCAGCTTCCACTGGGGATCAAACTCAGGTTGTGAGCAGAGCTTAGGACTGCAGTACTGCAGCTTTAACACTCTGCGCCAGAGGTCTTCTGGGCACTCCATTATTCCCTGTGGAGACCGATTCCCATAGGGTATAATGATTAATTGAGCTGCAGGTATCTGGTGTGGGGGGGGGCTATTTTTTTAGATAGAGGCACCAAATTTTCAGCATACCATCTAGTGCCTCTCTTCAAAACACCCTTCAAGTTTCAAAAAGTTTGGACCAGGGGATCCAAATCTATGAGCCCCGAAAGAAGGTGTCCCTGTCCATTATTTCCAATGGAGGGAAGCCATTTAGAAGGCATGCGGTCTCTTTAAATGTGATCGCCAGAACTTCCTTTAGAGTCCAAATATGCTTGTCACAACCTTGCTCCTGGCTCCACCCCCAATGTCTCTTGGCTCCACCCCCAAAGCCCCCAGATGTTTCTTGAATTGGACTTGGCAACCCTGCTGGCAAGTAGAGAAGCCCATGAGAATGTCCTTCCATGTTAATCATTTAAAAGGGATCAATGTGTTGGAAACCTTACTGCTATAATTGAATCACTCAGATTTATCACCTGCATGTCCCATTGCATAGCTGCAAAAGACAGGGATCCTTCTGAAACAATAAGCTCTTTTCCTCCCCTTTTGTTTTGCCAGAACATTTCACTGGGTGTTCTTTCTGATTATGTTTTTGATCTGATATGCGGAGGTTGTTCCCTGAGGCTTTTGGAATCTGAAATATTATACGTAGGACGGATTATTTGTAAGTGGGTCTTATATATTCAGACATTTCGTAGCACAGATAGTTCCAGAGGGATAAACAAAGAATGCAGAAAGGTGAAGCAGTTCTGTAGCAAGCCTGTCAGCTATCAGCTTTTATATCCTTGGAAATCTCTGTAAAATGAGCACTTAAGTGGTTTGACTGTGGTAGCCAGGGCGGCTTAGGTATTGAAAAATCAAACCAGCTACAATCGTGTGAAGCAAGAAGAGAAGTGATGTTAAAATCAATTTTGTATAACAAATGAAGTTGCAGAAGGCAAGCAGCAAGGAAGGGGGGGGGGCGGCCAGGAAAAGAGTAGGATGCTAATGCTAGGCTTGGACTAGACGTTACCATATAGGACCCATTGGTGCTATTTTTTGCTCTTTGTTTCTCTGAAGTTGAGAGCTACTTCCTATTTTACTCCATTTAGGCCTTCATTTAGTTCTTAGTTTCAGTTAGCGGTTTGAAAAACAGAAAAGTGTGCAGTTCAAAAATACCTTAAACACATTGTTTATGAGAACATTGGAATTTGCACGTGACTGTAAAAAGAGGGGGGTTGTTGTTGCTATGAGTATTTTAAGCACATGGAACACTAGTGTGGGGTAGTGATTAGTGTGAAGAACTAGGATCCGGGGACCCAGGTTCACATTTCCGCTCTGCCCATGAAGTGTGCTGAGTGACATTGCCTAGTTGCACATGCGCTCTCTCTCTCTCTCTCATATTGGAGGAAGGGAAGGGCAGGATAAAAATGTACTAGCAAGACAGACTTCAGAATTAGCTTCATTAATTCGTTAGAAACATTTTGAAATCCCATCTTCATGATTGAATGTGTTTGATAGGGGGAAAGATACCGTTTATCAAATTTGGAAGCTGGTATTTGGAGGGATGTGGATTGCCCCAGATTCAAAGCTGCTGATTGCCTGCTTGTTCTGTGTATGCTTTCTGTTGAAGATGGATTACTTAAAAGAAAAAGAAAAAAGAAAAAAAAGCCCTGTGCTGGTATATGAATAATAACAGACACGAGCAAGATCGTTGTAAGCGCTCAGGTGTGCATAGAGTCTGAAGGAGAGATGCAGATGCTTGAGCCTGATTGAGCTGATTTGCTCATTGTGGGACTGCATTAGAGGGTCAAATGAAGGATTCCTACAAACAAGCCATTTTTGAGTCACTGCTCGCTGTTTTCCAGACTTCGGAGAGCTGAGGCGAACTTTTTCTGGATTAGGAGATGCTTTTGCTTTTTTTTTTTGTTTCTCTTACATTTCTAAAAGTCCTTACACTCAGAAAAATAAACACTCAAAGACCAAACAAGAATAACAAGTTTATATGATTACAATTTGTTTGGATTTAATTGAGGGGGGACACAGTGAAGGCAATAAATATGCCAAACTTGCTTAACATAAGAGCCGCATAGGATAAACATCAGATGTTTGAGAGCCACAAGACATGAATGTTAGTTAGATCCAAGTGGGCAGCCGCGTTGGTCTGAAGCAGTTGAACAAAGCAGGTGTCAAGTTGCACCTTCAAGACCAACCAAGTTTTATTCAGAACGTAAGCTTTTGACTGCTCTCTAAGCACACTTCATCAGACGAGGGGATCAGCTATCTAGACCAAATGGCCAAGCCTCGCTGTTTTACCATGTGATTAGTCAGTTTGCCCTCTTAATCACCAAACTGCATGTATTTCAGCCCACAATACCTGATCCCCTCGTCTGATGAAGTGTGCTTAGAGAGCACACAAAAGCTTACGTTCTGAATAAAACTCGGTTGGTCTTAAAGGTGCAACTTGACTCATGAATGTTTGAGACCTGGAAGGAAGGAAAATAGATAGGGAGGGAGAGGTGTTTAGAGAGAGCTCTCTAAATGCTTTCATTTTCAGAGCTCTCTTTGAAGTCCAGCATCTTGATTTACAGCATTTGTCCTTATCTTCAGCGATCTCCCCCTGTCTTGCAAAGCCATTAAGGCAACCTGCTTTGGCTCAGGAGAGCTCAGGGGATTTGCAGCTTTGCAGTGCTGCATGGAAACAGCTGGGGAGCTGGGCAGTGGAGCCAGCAGTGGGATCGTCTGTCCTCTGGGCTGCAGGAGATATCATGTGCCCTGTAGAGCCCCCACTCCCCACCCCCACCTGTATCTGGACACTGAGCTCTTCCCAAATCATTTCCCTCCTCTTTTCATGTGAGCAGGTAAGGGGCGAGATGCTGGTGGGTGCCAGAGGGGTGGCACACTTTCCACCAGAATGTGACCATGCCTTTCTTCCCTGCACTAGAGTTGAACTAGGTGGCATCAGAACTGGGGCAGGAGTATTCTGACCCACTCCCTGCCCCCCAGGGATGACAGGGGGTTTCCAACAGTGGTTGGGATCTTTTATAGAAGGGACTGTGGCTGTAAGGGATTGCAGCAGCCACAAGCAGCAGCGCTCCCCTCTCCCTCCACGGAGGCAATTCAGTGGTACTAAGCTGCACAATAAGCTATCCTTTAGAGTGAGAGGAGGACAGAATCCACCCAAGGTCCTCACCAGGCCTGCAAGAAAGCAAGCATTGACGATTGCAAGTTTCTCACGAGGGGTCCATTATGATACTTATGAGCAAAACATTCACCAAATGTAGATAATTCCCCTGTTCTGTCTGGTAGTAACCCTGGCCTGTCCAGAAAGAGGGAAGGAAGGTCACATCAGTGATGAGGGGCCATCTCCTCCCCCCCACCCCCGCTCCTCCCAAGCCCAAGAAGCCATTTGCCACCAAAGTCTTCCTTCATCTCTTGCTTAAAGTTTCTGAAACTTTCTACTGCTGCAGTGGATTTTCCACATCAGGAGGAAGGAGTTTCTAGCTCAGAAAGGGTCTAGAGCAGGGATGTTAAACATGTGGCCCAGAGAGCTCCTATCAGGCCCCCGAGCAACTGGCTCTTATCTGCTTCCTTCTCCCGTCTGCATCTCAACTTGCCTTTCCAGGCTTGCTCAATCGCACAGGAGCTACAGAGCAAAACCTCAATTTTCTCCATTGGCTGAGGCTCCTCACCCTCTTGGTGCCCTGGGGAGGGGGGGGGGAGAGCCAGAGCTTCCTTTGCCCAGTTTCCTGGATCCCATGGGAGAAATACAAAGAAAGCACCTTTAAGGCCAACAAGTACTGATGTTTTCAGCATGTTTTATTTTAAGTTTTTAAAAAATCTTTAGTCGTGTTTGGCTGTGTCCTTTAAAAAGTTTATATTTTTGCTACCTAATCTTAAATAGGTACACACATGGTTTGCCCCAACACAGCCCAGCCCAGCAAGGTCTCATTTATGTCAGATCCGGTCCTCATAACAAATGAGTTTGACACCCCTGGTCTAGAGATTATGGCTAGCGCTAGTAGCAGACTTTTGACTTGCCCTTCTTTAAGGTATCTGACCAGATACTGTGAAATGAATCGGATGAGGTGGCTCAGGCTAAGAAGCGGCATGCCTGCCCAGCTTCAACGGACTAACTCCTATTTATCCTGGTGTGGATGCTACTGTGGCCAGTATGGCGTCTGTCTCAGACTGCACTTAAAAGAGGCTGTAGTCCAGGGGTGGCCAAGAGCAACATAGAAGAAACATCAGTTTTTGAGAGGCACAAGACATGAATGATAGATGTTTGAGAGCTGGAAGGAAGGAAAATAGATGGGGCAAGATACAGGTAGAAAGAAAGCAACTTTAATTTTAAATGCGTTTTCCAAGCTGGCCAGTGGGACAGTGGGAGCTTCGCGAGCCACACAATATGTGTGAAAGAGCCACAGTTTGGCCACCCCTGCTTGTAGTCCGTGGAAGTCATACAGCCTGTGTAGAGCCTTTGAGACCACCAGTGTCTTCTTCCTCAGTCTGTCATCAGCCAGTGATGCTTAAGATTTGAATTTGCTGCATTAGTAGTGAATACTTGTCTTTTTCAGAGGATTTCTTATATTTAACATCTCTCAATCTAGGCTTCACAGTTTAGTGCCCTGTTAGCCTGTAAGTCATTCCGCCCCCCCCCAGGAGTGCCCCTCCCCCCAGTTTTGCATTGAGTCCCTGATCTAGGAATGCCTCCTGAGGGCAGGGAATTCAGGTGCATCTCTGCACTTGGAACTATTGAGTGGGTAAAATGACACTTGATTCAGTGACATAGCAGAACTTAGCTGTTCTCCCAGGTAAGACTGGACTGGGGGTCCAGAACAGTAATTCATATAGATTTGCACCAGGCCTCAGCTGTTGGAAGGTACATGTACATTGGGTTGGCAGGAGGCTTAATTTTCTTAATGCATTTTTTTCATGTCGTGCTGGCCATAAATCTTCCTTATCAGTTGCAAAAGAGCCACCTGTGTGTGTGGGAGGAAAACACCTGCATCTAGGTTGAAATGCTGTGGGATAGATCAGGCAGAATCCAAGGAATGCTTTGGGCATGTAGCACAGCTTTTGCGCATGTCGCGGATCCTTCCTCTCTCCCCCGTCCAATATCAGTTCCTCATAATTTCTCAAAGGCCTCTTTCAAATGTCCCCTGAGTTTAGGGAGCAGCTTGTTCAGCTGTGTGGGTGGCAGTGTCTCCAAAACCTCACTGCATACTCAGGAGGTTTCTTGGGTGGCACTTTGTAGCTAGGCTATGATCAGTTCTATCAGTGTTGTTTTCCTATTAAAAAGGTAGTCCCCTATGCAAGCACCAGTCGTTTCCAACTCTGGGGTGATGTCGCATCATGACATTTCACGGCAGACTTTTTACAGGGTGGTTTGCCATTGCCTTCCCTAGTCATCTACACTTTTCCCCCAGCAAGCTGGGTCCTCATTTTACAGACCTCGGAAGGATGGAAGGCTGAGTCAACCATGAGCCGGCTACCTGAACCCAGCTTCCACCGGGATCGAACTCAGGTCATGAGCAGAGCTTGGACTGAAGTACTGCAGCTTTACCACTGGGCTGTATTGTTTTCCTGTTGGGGAGGATAATTCAAGGTATGCCCCTCCCCCCCCCGGCAGGTGATCCTGGTGAAAAGCTGCAGCTACATTAGACTGCAGCAAAATACATTGCATCTCTTCACCTCAAACATGAAGCTGCTTATACTGCATTAGACCATTCCATCAAAGTCAGTATTGTCTACTCAGACTGCCAACAACTCTCCAGGTTTTCAGGTAGAGCTCTTTCAGATCACCTACTGCCTGGAGATGGCAAGAGCCTGAGACTTTCTGCATGCCAAGTAGAGGCTCTACTGCTAAGCCATGGCCCCTCCCCTAGTACCGGATAGATTTGCCCCATTTATAATTGAAGCAAAAACAGAGTTTTTGGAATGAGTATAAAAGTGTAGTATCTCTCTAGAAGTGTGGTTAAATCAGGAGAAATGTGTGATGAGGTGCTTGGGATTTATTTATAGTTATTTTCTAGCTCTTAGATTTAGTTGTTTAGTTAGCTTCTGAGGTCCGTGACTTGTGAGTGTGTGTGGACCATTGTCTTCAGTAAGAGAGTCATGGAGCCTGTGCTCTTCACATATAGAACTGCTTTGTCTGTAGTCATGTACGCAGCTTGTTAAATACCTATACTGTTATGGTTTATACAAGATTCATTTTCCCCAGTGAAGCTGACTAAAGGGATATATATGTGCCTTTTTAAATAGAAGAGGTGATTGGTGGTCAGTCAGAAGACACAGAGCCTGCCCTTGATAGACTGGTGTTGGAATTAGCAATTTAGCACTTCAGTCATTATAGAGTTAATTGTGTTTGTTAGTCAATGGGAAGTCACATGTGTTTACTGTAACCAGTCTGTTAGTTAAAGAGAAAGCCCAAGAATGTCTGTAGGAGGTCTTAAGTTAAATCACCTGGAACTGAGTGTTGTGATTGGAAATCTATGTATTGGCTGTTCTTCATTTTATGGTTCTCTTCCCCTCTTTGTCTAGGTTTGGAGAAGAGAAGCCATTCCCAGTTTTGTTCTCTAGCTGTAAAGATGTAGATTTTAGTGTCTGTTGTTTTCTTCCCAGTTTACCCTTCCCTTGTAGTTTAAAGCAATAATATTCTTTTAAACACGCACATGTTCTCTGCATATTCTTTGCTGCACTGCTAATTTCAGACTCTGCTAAATAATATTTTTCTCTAAGAATATCCAACAACTAGTGGTCTGACTCAGCATGTTCATGGGTTCAGCATTGTCATCCATCACGAGCAATCTCTGAAGCCTACAGAGAGCAGATGCTGGATTGCTGCTAGATCATAAAACCCAAAAGTCAAAATTAGACATCTTAGCTTTGTACGCATGGTGTAACTGTGCTTTAAAATGTCAGGACTATCCATGAGGTCTCGGCGATTGAACATAATCTACACTGGTTTTCTATAGAGAAAGAGCATCTAAAGAAATGTTACTGAAGTATAGAAGAGGGACTTGTTTCTTTAACCTGCTCTGTCATTTATTTCTGTTGATAAGGGAGCTATCAAGTAATCGAGCCTATAAAAGTAAATAGTAATATAGGCAATAGTGCAGTAACGTTTTCCCTCTTTTTCTCCCACTCCTTCTCTGAGGTGCCTCTGTGCTAAAAGCATAGCTTCTCATGTTTTCTGCTTGCAAATATACCAGTTGTCAGTAATGGCTTTGATTAAAATTAAGAGGTTTAGTTGCAAAGATATCCTAGGTTTTTTTATTGTTCAAAAATCCATTCTGCAGTCGGTGAAGAGTCTGTAAACCATTAGACACATTTGGCTTTTTTGGGGGGGGGGGGAGAAATTGCAAAAAAGCATTGACAGGCTGTGTGGGGGTGGCTGGCGGAGAGTGTCAGAAACTTAAGGAATGTTTTCATAGATACTCCTCTCTTGGCTTCCTAGGGTTTGTTTTTTTTTAAATCATTAAGCTGTCTTGAAAAGCTGTAATTGAAACTTATAAAATGAAAAGGTAGGTTGCCTATTGCCGGAGTGACAAAAGTGCATATCAGCAGCATTTTCCAGGCACAGTGGTCGAACTGCTGATGGCAAAGGATATATTATGGGGCTTCTTACAGCCACGAAAAATAGCTCCTAATGCATTGGTTTCCCCTCCAGGAGGAAGTTGTCAAAATGTCACGGCAAAATTTATTGCATGACCAGATAGTGTAGTCCAGAATTAAAATTAGTATTATTTACTTGCCTACTGCTAAGAGCTTTAAAAAAAAGATTTAAAATACTCCTCTCCAGGGTGACTTTAAAGATCCAAAGTGAAAAAGTTGGTTGGAAATGAGGACTTTGGCCAAGAATACAAGAATTGCCCAGCTGGGCTGCGTATCCAGGCACTTTGTCACTAAGAGAAGACAAGAGGTCTAGCACCAAAGGGGGTGGAAATCCCACTTAACTAAGTGCAGCATTTAATGTGTTGCAAGGCAGTTCGTTTTATGAGTAGACTGTGAGTTAGGTGTGCCTGAAAGCGGCTGCTCTTTTCCCAGTGGGAATATTTTGTCGTTCCTTTGATAGTCCTCATCCCCCTTCATAAAAATGTGGCGGGTAATGGGGAAGAGAGAATCCCAGCTTTTAAAAGCATATTTGGAAAAGCAGTGGCGGTTCTTTGTCTTGAGCAGAGAGGTGTAATTTTGGAGAACACAGTGATGCATTTGGAGTTTGAAACCCTGGCATTTTTCATTTTTCTTCCATGGCTGTTTCGAGGTCAGTTGTCCTGTTTTTAGAGTGGACTGTGCCTCAGATTGTTTTGAATGATTTGCTGTGGGGTTTTCTTTTATGGAAGCACTCTTTACGCACCAGGGGTCATATATTCTTTAGAAGAAGAAGAAGACTGCAGATTTATGCCCCACCCTTCTCTCTGAATCAGAGACTCAGAGCGGCTTACAATCTCCTGTATCTTTTCCTCCCATGACAGACACCCTGTGAGGTGGGTGGGGCTGAGAGGGCTTTCACAGCAGCTGCCCTTTCAAGGACAACTCCCATGAGAGCTATGGCTGACCCAAGGCCATTCCAGCAGCTTCAAGTGGAGGAGTGGGGAATCAAACCCGGTTCTCACAGATAAGAGTCCGCACACTTAACACTACACCAGACTGACTCTCCACCACCCGTTTGGCACCTGGAAGTCATGTTGACCTCTGGTGACTGACCCCTACTGGAGGCTTGGAGGATATTCAGGGAGGTGTCTGACACTTGCCGTTTGGTTCTGTCGCCTGGTGGTGGAATTCTCTCCAAGGTCCTTGAAGGCCTTTTTTCGCTCTGGATCTGTAACCAGAAATAAGCCTAAATTGAGCTTATGATATAATACCTTCCATCGATTGCAAAAGGATAGTGGTATTGACGCCTCTAATACCGAAGTGTAGATGCAGCCTGCAAAATAATAGTAAAACAACTCTGTAGTGATGTAAAATCACTTAAAATAGCAAGTCAAGGCAAAACCCTAGAAGTGCTTACTTGGTTTTTGATTTGAATTGACTGCAACAAGTCAGCACCTTACAGTGGGTTATTACTGACATGGTTTATTCACGGGAGTCAATATAGCATTCACCTGTCCTGAGACAACATTCTTTAAAAGGAAAGAGGAAAAATAATTGGTTTTGATGTTCTTATCTCTGTATGTGTTTTAGTTGTAGCTTCTAACCTAATAAGGATTGAAACGGTTTGCTGAATTGAAAAGATGGAAAGGACATGATAGGCTGATCTGTTTGCAGGAAGAAGAGAGAGAGCTTTGCTTGTCTCCTGGGGAAGTGTGTTGGCAGCAAAGATAGGTATGAATATTAAGATACTTCACCATACTTAGATGATGAAACTGCACGGTTTCCCCACCCCCCTCCCCGGTCTCATCCAAAGTTGAGTGAGTGATGAAACTGTTACATGTTTTTGTTTGTCCGTATTCTGGTAGCTGGAGCAGTTCCCAAGGAACTGCAAAACTAGTTCTATAAGCTGGGGTGGGGGTTGAGCGGTAATGTACCCACTGGTTGCTTAACAGTCTGCCTCTGAAATGAGGCTTCATTCAGACACCAGGAGAAACTTCAGGGTTGGTTTTCTTTTTGGTATTGGTGCATATGAGTTTCTGCACCTGGAAGTCATGTTGACCTCTGGTGACTGACCCCTACTGGAGGTTTGGAGAATATTCAGGGAGGTGGCTGAGTAAGCCTGCCTCTGCCTCCTGACTGGGTATTTCAAAGACAGTCTCCCGTCCAAGTACTAACCCCAGTATTTAGCTTCTGAGATCTGACAAGATCAGGCTTGCCTGGGCTATTCCTCCTCCCTCAAACCTCCCCCCCTCAGCTTGTTTTACTTGTGATTTGTTGTGGCATATAAATTCACTAACATGGTTTGTGAGCAAAGCCATCGCTTGTGGCTGCAGGGACAATGTGTGGAAGTTGTCCTGCCCACTAGTATGCAGGAGAGAGGAGAGAAGTGGGGGTTTGTTCCTTACATCTGGTAAATTAGTCCAAGTTTGTTGCACAAGCCATGGCTCATCTTGGCTCCTGAATGTAGTCTGAGAAGAGTTTCAAAAAGATATAGTAGTATTGGAAAAAGTGCAGAAAAGGGCAACTAGAATGATTAAAAGGTTGGAACACTTCCCTTTGATGGTTAAAATGCTTGGGGCTCTTTAGCTTGGAGAAATGTCGGCTGCGGGATGACATGATAGAGGTTTACAAGATTATGCAAGGGACAGAGAAGGTAGAGAAAGAAGTCCTTTTCTCCCTTTCTCACAATACAAGAACTTGTGGGCATTCAATGAAATTGCTGAGCAGTCGGGTTAGAACTGATAAAAGGAAGTACTTCTTCACCCAAAGTGTGATTAACATGCGGAATTCACTGCCACAGGAGGTGGTGGCAGCTACAAGCATAGGCAGCTTCAAGAGGGGAATGGATAAGCATATGGAGCAGAGGTCCATCAGTAGCTATTAGCCACAGCTTATTGTTGGAACTCTCTGTCTGGGACAGTGATGCTCTGTATTCTTGTGCTTGTGGGGGGGCACAGTGGAAGGGCTTCTGGCCCTACTGGTGGACCTCTTGATGGCACTTGGGGGTTTTTTGGCCATTGTGTGACACAGAATGTTGGACTGGATGGGCCATTGGCCTGATCCAACATGGCTTCTCTTACGTTCTTGTAAAAGAAAAGCTAAGGAAAAAAGCCTAGAGATCCTTTTGCTACTTTTCCTGGTCTTAATTCAAGGGATGCACAAGCTACTCTGCAGCAGCCGGTGAGCTACCTATAGCCCACGACCAATCACCTGGCCACTCAGTCTTGTTCTAGTGCCATTCCTCTTGGATGAGCTAAAATCTCTGTGTAGTGGAGTGGGTAGACTTGATGTAGGAACTGCTGTGTAGCTTGCACCACGTGACCTTGTTCTCGCCTACCTAACTGGGTGGTTGTGATGATAAAACAGGAAGGAGCGTGTACACCTCTGGGAGCTCCTCAGGGGAAGGATGAGATAAGCACACACTATAGCTAGAGAAAGGTAGCAGTTGTACCTGGGATAACATCTTATCAGAGTCATTATCATGGCTTTAACTATCCTGGAGTTTCATGCAACAAACAATGTTGATTGGGTTTGTTCTGAGAAGTTCTTGGCAAAATTGTTCAAGGTATCCTGTGTTTAGAGGGTAAAGTGTGGGGTACTGTGACACAATGGGGGGGGGGTGGATGCTTTCCCCTGTGGGCATTAAACAGTCCTGTCGCCATGCAAAATGTTGGCCTTGTTTGTTCTGTTTGAAAGACTGGTGATCTTTCCCCCTTTTCTTTCTTTGACTTGCTTAAAATTTGCCATTAGCTGCCTTTGCTCCTCCCCCCCCCCCCTTTTCCTTTCTCTTTCCGTTTTATGATAGACTGCACTATATTATTTTAATAATTGCACACTCCATCTCTTAAAGCAAAATAGGTTGGGATTTCAGGGAGAAACGGGAAGAGGGCCAGCATACAAGGGGTGGGAGGGATTCCATAGAACTGTTAAACAAATCAAACAACTTGTGGCTATGTTCTTATTTATACTTCCCACATGCTGCGGAGCAGCAACCAGACTCCAAGCTCGCTGTGAGAAACGTTAATTGTCAAGGCTGATAATGATCTTGCAGCTTATCGCAAGAAAATGCACTTAGAATGAAGCCTCCCCCCCCTTTTTTTTTTGCTTGTTGTAGGATCTTCAGAAAAATGAGCAGGTTGAGTTGAAAACATCTTTTCTTGCTCTCTGAGGGTTTAGAAGGAGCAGGCGAGTACGTGCTTAGACAAAGGAGCTGGTATACGTGCGGGGAAAATTGTTTAATTTGAGAAGACTCGATTAAAGGGAAATAGAGGAGGGAGGACGTCAAAAGGGGTATAGACACAGTGTTAACGGGCCCTCGCAAAACAAAACCTGTGAGAACTTGGAGTCCTTTGGCAATGGGGAAAAGAATGATGGCCATAATCCAGAAAGCTTGATTTTGGCACATTTGAGGCCTCTGGCTTTACCAGGGCCCTTCCCTGTGCTGTTTCAAGAACTGCTTTTAAAGCACCCCCAGACTTTCAGAGTATCAAGCCATGCAAGAGAGGAGTGCGAAAGTGCAGGAGGGGAGTGTGAAACCCTGCTGGAGCACATAGGAAATCCTCCATCCACTCAGTGTTGCTTGAACATGGGCACGAATGGACCATTAGATTGTTCCAAGCATCTGAGGAATGAGTCACCCACACCTGCCAGAGTGAAGGCTCAATCCAGTTTTGGTTTTGCAAGAGTGGTGTCTCCCCCCCCCCCCCCACCCCCAGGCTGCTAATCATGAGCACTTTGAGTTGGCTGGCTGGGTGACTACAATTCCATAGGTGTAGCTGTGATAGGGTGTTGCACTAAAATTAGAAGACCAGTGGCACCTTAAAGTCTAACAATTATTCCACTATAAACTTTTGTGAATCTTTGCTCACTCTGCCCCAAGCATTAGGACTATGGATATATGCAGGGCTTTTTTTTTGTAGCAGGAGCTCCTTTGCATATTAGGCCACACACCCCTGATGTAGCCAATCCTCCTGAAGCTTACAGTAGGTCTTGTAAGAAGAGCCCTGTAAGCTCTTGGAGGATTGGCTACATCATTGGGGTGTGGCCTAATATGCAAAGGAGCTCCTGCTACAAAAAAAAGCCCTGGCTATATGGAAAATGATGTTGATATTGTACGTGGCAGGGCTGGCATCAATGTGGACTTGCCTCACCTTGTTTTGTGTGCTTGGTTCCATGGTCCTATAAAGTCTGCTCCACTTGTTGAGTCTTCAGTATGCTGTCCTGTCTATAAAGAAACTGACCCTCATCTCCTTCATCCGCTGTGTTTTTTTCAATTCAGAGATAGCTGGGCTTTCAGATGGAAATAACAGAAGTCATGGCCAGCCAGTCTACAATAGGGGTGCCACAAGGACAGGGTTGCAGCATACCTGGGCAAGAGCTAAAAGGCCTGAGATTGTAGCAGGGGGTCCCAAAGCTTTTTGACCCTGTGGGCACCTTGGGGATTCTGTGACAAGAGTGGTGGCTGCAGCAACAAAACAGGAGGTGGAGCTAACCACAAAAATATCAAGGAGCGAGGTTATGTATAACTCTTCTAGTTGTGCCTGACAGGATGATCTGCCTTTGATCTGCACAGCCAATCACAGGAAAATGCCCCATGTGGCTTGGCCAGTTTCCTAAAGCACCAGGAATGGTGATAGTGATACGGGGGATCCCTTGACTATAGCATAGTCAGACCCAGGGCTTTTTTTGTAGCAGGAGCTCCTTTGCATATTAGGTCACACTCCGCTGATGTAGCCAATCCTCCAAGAGCTTACAGATCTCTTCTTACAGAGCCTGCTGTAAGCTCTTGGAGGCTTGGCTACATCAGCGGAGTGTGACCTAATATGCAAAGGAGCTCCTGCTACAAAAAAAGCCCTGGACCCATTCTCTTGGGATGTGCTGTTCGCTTTTTCTCCATTCTTCTCAGCAGAGGCATGAAAACACAGATTGCCATGTGTCCTGTAGACTACAGAATGCTTGAATATTTTAATTTGTATTTTGGACCTTACTTGTGACACTGTTACCAGAATGTCTGGCCCCTGTTGTTAAAAATCAAAGGTAATTTGTATTGCAAAATGTAGAAACACAAGGTTTGCCTCCACCCTGCCTTCTAAAATTCGCTGATTGGAAAAACTAGCATCTTTATATATTTATTGGAATGAATATTGAGCAGTGCATAATACTTCAGCTTTAAAAATAGTTTGACCAGTGCATAATATTTCAACTTTAAAAATAGTGTATCAAGTGCTCAACATCGCTTTCCTTTTCATGTAACTGTTCCTTTGCCAATTCCCTGCCAGAGATTGTAAACATATAATAGTTGTTAGATCCAAGGGGGCAGCCGTGTTGGTCTGAAGCAGTAGAACAAAGTAGGAGCCAAGTTCACTTTTAAGACCAACAAAGTTTTATTCAGAACGTAAGCTTTCGTGTGCCCCAATCACACTTCATCAGACGAATCAGGTACAGTGAGCAGGGCTACATACAATTGGTAGGCAGTGGTTTAGAATGCAAAATGGTACAAATTTAAGATCCAATGTATAATAATAGTGTAAGACGTAAGGTTTTGCACAGTTCTTTAGTATGCAACAGCAAGCTGTCCAGCTTTTTAATTATTTTGTGAGACTGATCATTATATGTGCCCACTTGTTCCATCCTCCACAAAATCCTTGTCTATGGGAATCTGGGTAGCCTGGAGTCAGGTTGGCTGCCATTTTTACTCTCACCTGTAGCAGAGTCCGAGTTCAGTGCTTCACTTTAATACTACTGGTGACTCCAGTTTCAACTTGAGTGTGGACCTCAAGTTTGCCACCAATGTAACATTTCGGGGGAGGTTCAGCAGTCCCTTCCAGTTTCAACACAGACATCAGCTGGATTAAGGAAATTCTAAAATGTTCTAGCAGGTGACTGATTCATAATTAGCATAATTTCGAACCTTATTTTAAAGCACTGCCATATCACTTGACAATTGCATTAGGAAGGGAAACAAAGAAACTTATTTGGGTCACTTAAGTTTTTTTATCACTACAGAAGTGTTTAATTGTCAGTATATCAGTGAACTCACTTCTGACTTGGAGTCCATTGTCTGTGGTAAAAACTCAAATTGCAGAATTATTGCATGAAACCAGGGCTTTTTTCGAGCAGGAACGCAGTTCCGGCTGGCTTGGCACCAGGGAGTGTGGCCTAATATGCAGATGAGTTCCTGCTGGGTTTTTTCCTACAAAAAAAAGCCCTGCATAAAACCCATGACTACTGGTGCTTAGTTACCTAGCTATCCATCTAAATGAAGCGGCTACCCAAAGGTTTATAAACATAAATTATCTTTTAAGTTTTACTTTTAGCAAGGTTGGGAAGTAATTATGTTCACTGAGATAGATAGTAAATATACTTACACCCTTCTCATTACAACCTGTTTTAAACACACACACAGAAGTTTCAGGTTTTTCACGGTTTAATATTCTACACTAACTTCTTCTTATGATAAAATGATAAAAGCTAGCAGGTTTTTTTTTTAGTTGTCATGGAATCTTTAGATAATCTTGTCTTGCTACCGGCTTGGGAAACAGAAATAGTTTAAACGATTTTAATATAATGTCAATAAAGAATGTGCACACCTCATGTCGCAGCTCCGACTAAAAGGTACACTTTTGGCACAGCCATATCACTGTTGCTTACTAGGGCATGAGTCCCAGTGGCTTGTTCTCAAGTAAATGTACAGAGTGTGACAGTTTTAATGTTTACCCTAAAAGCATTTTGCACATTGCATACGTTCCCTGCCAACTGTGGTTGTTGTTGGGAGGCAAGGCAATCTGTGTGCGCATTCTTGCTAATGTCTTCACATGCAAAGCGTCCATTTGAGTGCTGCAGCTCAATGCAGTTGTGTTATTGAGATTGTGCCTGATTTGATTTCTTTTAAATGGCTTTTTTCTGCCTGCAAAACTCATCACCATGTTGGAGGCATCAATTCTTCTCCTTTGTGTGAGTGTTTCCCTGGTTGGACAGGAGTCCGGTGGCCTTGTGGGTGCTGCTCACATAGGGGCCACCAGGTAGCTCTCAGCTGAACTCAGTGACCAGCCAATAATTATTTGCCTTCCTGTGTTTCCTTTGCAAAATTTCACCCTCTTGCAATGTGTGAATAAATACAAGGTGTTGCTAAATACTGTGGGTGGGTGGGGGATTCACTTGTTCTGCTTGATGCAGCCTTTTCATTGTGCTTTGACCCACAAATGGTTTTACCTTCATTTGTGTGTGTTGTCAGTCTTTTAGTTAGGGAACTGTGGTAAAGATTGTGATTTCCCCAAGAGCACAGAGAGAGCTCAGCAGACGGATTATGCAAATGGGATTTGATGCCTCTAGGGGTCCAGTACAGTTCTGTAAACAGATTCTGACAGGTAGCCGTGTTGGTATGTATCTGAAGAACTGTGCATGCACACAAAAGCTTGTACATTGAATAAAACATTGGTCTTAAAGGTGCCTCTGGACTCAATTTTAGTTTTGTAAACAGAAAGGGCTCCTTCTCCTGTCTCCAGTTGAGCTCTCTGATTCCCAATAAAAGTTCCTCTGCTTGAATTCCTGGAAACATGAGCCTTCCTTTTGCCTGCCAGTCACAGGGCCCCATGTTGTCTTTCTGCGGCTGAAGAGGGTCCTGAGGTTTCAAGGTTCCCAGTCAAAGCCCTGGAATCCTTGGCCCCAAGGGCTTTAACTGAAAAGCAACTCCCAGTGCCTGCATTTGCTTATTCCACCCCAGAAACCTGCTACTGGGTTCTGGGTTCTGCTGTTGCCTGTTCAAACTATGACTGTAAGGCAAGTGACCCATTTGTGTATGAGAACTGTCAGGGACCTGACTCAGGGGAGCAAGGGAACCACCCTGGGTGTCCATGTACCAAAAGTAGCAATGCTTGGGGAAGGCATTTCTCTCTTTAAATAAAGGAAGCAACTTTAACTTTAAATGCATTCTCCAAGCCACCAACTGGTTTGGCTTGGAAAAGTTATTTAAAGAGAGAAATGCCTTCTCCAAGCAGGCCAACAGGGCAGTGGGGGGTTCAAGAGCCACACAATATATGTCAAAGAGCTCCCAAGCCGTGGTTTGGCCACCTCTGCTCTTGAGCTTTTTCTGATACAGAAGGACTCTTTTAATGTTCAGCTCTCAAACATGCCTTGCAGCTCTCGTCCCTGCTCACGTCTTGCAGCTCTCAAACATCTGATGATCATGTCTCGTGGCTCTTACATTTAGCAAGTCTGGGTGGCCAAACTCGCTTAATGTAAGAGCCACATAGAATAGACATCAGATGTTTAAGAACCGCAAGATACGAACATCATATGTTAGAGAGCCACCCCCATTTATTTGCCTGCCTTCCTGTCTTGTGGCTCTCTAACATATGATGTTCATATCTTGCAGTTCTTAAACATCTGATGTCTATTCTATGTGGCTCTTACATTAAGCGAGTTTGGCCACCCACACTTGCTTAATGTAAGAGCCACGAGACATGAACATTAGATGTTTGAGAGCTGCAAGACATGAGCAGGGATGAGAGCTGCAAGGCATGTTTGAGAGCTGAAGAAAGGAAAGTAAATGGATGGGGGAGGGAAGAGGGAAGGAGAGGTGGAAAGCAAGTAACTTTAAAAGCATTCTCCAAGCTGCCATCTGACTTGGCTTGGATAAGTGATTTAAAGAGATACATGCCTTCTCCAAGCCTACTGATGGGGCTTCGAGAGCCACACAATATGTGTGAAAGTTGCATGTGGCTCCCAAGCCACAGTTTGGCCACCGCTGCCCTAGAGGATTCTTTCTTTCACAGTGGCCAGCCAGATGTTTTACAGAAATGGGAATGTGGCTCAGTGACTGAGCATATTTTTTTTCATGGAACTTGAATCCTTAGAACCTCCAGTTAATAGCATTTGAAGTAGCAAACTCTCTGCTTGAGGCACAAAGGAATGGTGTCGGAATGTTCAGTGCTGAGCTGAGTGGATCAGGCGTTTGCCTTGGTGTGGGGCAGCTTCTTGTGTTCAGTTGTTAGGTAGGACTAGAGGAGGCATTCCTGATTGCTTGCCTCTTAACAGCTGGCATAGGTGGAGATAGCGCTTTTGGACATGGTCAACAATGATGACCATTGGTGGGCCTTTTGGTCTAATTCCCTTGTAGAGCCATTTAAGCTAGTGCCTTATGACAAGGAATGGACAGATCATGTGTCGTGTGCAGAAGCACTGTAGAGTGTTTGTGGTGCAAAAGTAAATGCTGTATATTCCCTTGCAACCAGGGAGTCAAACCATTACACTTATGCTTTTGCTTCTGGCTCATGTTCAGAAGTATTTTTCAAGTTCTCTGGATCAGATACAAAGGAAAATTGGTTTGGTCTATTCCAAAGCTTTGAACCAGTAAGATACAATTCATGAGGAATAATATCATGCTGCATTCTTGCAATGTGACTGTGTAAAATGGGCAGGGAAAGAAGCTCAGTTTGAGCTTTGGTGGGGTGGGGGGGGGGGCTAGATTGTTTTTCAACATTATTGCATTAATTACTTTGTTATTTTGCTTGACGCCTCTTGGGGTGGACTGACCTAAATTTCCCCCCTCTGGCCAATAAATGAGGAATATCATTACACAGTGCCCGCTTGCTTGCTTCTTTTATTTGTAAACTTTTGTTTGCAGAGACCTGGGGTCTAAGCTAATTAACAACAGCACAGTGTCTCAGTTCCAGAGCTTCCGTAGACCTTAGCATGCTGGTCTGCAGTAGAACAACTAAATACAGGCCCATCAGCATCTTAGAGACCAACCAGATTTTCGGGGTATAATTTCCCGAGAGTCAGAGCTCCTTTTGCTAGCTGTCTGAAGGAGGGAGCTTCAACTCTTGAAAGCTCATAAAAACTTGGTGGTCTGGTCCCTAAGGTGCCATTGGACCTAGTTTTTACTAAAATTGCTTTGCTTAAATTGCATGTAATTTTCTGTTTAAAACTATCTTCTGCATCATGCAGACTTTTATTTTAAAGTCAAGCACACACTATGCAATTATTCTATTTTGGTGGGAAGCTCTCCTGTTAAGCTCGGAGGTAAAGACTTCACTTGGGGCCTAGCCACCCATGGAAGCCTTGAGCAAAACAGCAAAGTGATCGCAAAATGAAGACCATCTTATTCCACCTTTTGAATGACCTTCTGTTCCTCTAGTCCAGCGGTGGCCAAACTTGCTTAACGTAAGAGCCACATAGAATAAACATCAGATGCTTGAGAGCCGCAAGACACGAACGTCAGATGTTTGAGAGCTGCGAGGGAGGAAGGAACATAGATGGGGGGAGGGGGAAAGGAAGCTCTAGTCCTCATAACCTGCTTGCCTTTTTAAAATGTGCCTTTACCTCCCTGTCTTCAAGGAGACTTGCCACTTTAGCAAAAATGAGAAGCGATTGACCTGGTTTTAGGTAGGGTTGTGTGGTGTAAGGAGGAACTTTGAGGGCCAAGGAGACACAACAAGCCTCCAACTTCAGTTGAAGAATCCTCCAGAATCAGGCCTTGTTGATGGACAACAGTATCCTTTCGCTTTAGCTTCTGGAGGGTCTCTGGCACTGGGTTCCTCCTCTTAATCACGCCTTCTTTTTTCATATGGTTCATAGGGAAAGGGAGTTTCTCCAAATACAGCTGGAGGCAAAAAGGAATCCATGCTATCCCTAAGTCTCCTGAGTGCCAACCACTTCATTTTGAGCTAGTTACCAACCACTTTTTGCATAGAAAGGTTCAGTTCAGGTTAGCTGGGGGCGGGGAACCCCCCGCTCTGAACTGGTTTTTGGGGTTCAAATTCCACTTGTTTCTCTTCTTGCATTGGAACTATCCAGGACTTTTTTTGTAGCAGGAACTCCTCTGCATATTAGCCCACACACCCCTGATGTCAGCAATCCTCCAGGAGCTTACAGTATGCCCTCTACTAAGAGCCCTGTAAGCTCCAGGAGGAATGGCTGCATCAGGGGTGTGTGGCCTAATATGCAGAGGAGTTCCTGCTACAAAAAAAAGCGCCAGAACTCTTCTTCTGACACTTATGCTTGTAGCATTTCATTACATTTGGGAAGAAGTATGATGATGTGTTTTTGGCGCAAGGTATATTTCTTGTAGTGGAGCCATTTGGGAAGTGGATACGTGTACTTGACATAATCTGGGTGTGATGTATCTTGTGTACATTTATGTTTGGCATGTGTGAGCCTGGTGGATAACATTGGTCGTTCAACTCAAAGTGGACTTCATATCTTAATTGGTTTTTGTTTGCTTTTCTGTAGCTGCTTCCTTCTAGCTTTGCGAAACTGAAATGAGCCATCTGTAAGAATCTGTAGTTCTTCTTCTTAACACTGGACAGATAATTTTCTCCTTAATTTGAGGCAAAATGGTCAAATCAATAAAGTACAGCTCCCTTAAAAGAAAAAAAAAGTATATAATTGCTTAAATATGTATGATTAGCTTTTTCCCCCTTGAATAATAGTGGTTATTGGGTGTGGGAAAGCCAGGGCTTTTTTTTGAGCAGGAGTGCACAGAAACGCAGTTCCGGCTGGCTTGGTACCAGGGGTGTGGCTTAATATGCAAATGAGTTCCTGCTGGGCCTTTTCTACAAAAACCCATGTAAAACAACGGTGATGTCAGCTGTGTGGCCTAATACACAACTGAGTTCCTACTGGGCTTTTTCTACAAAAAGCACTGTGTGAAACAATGGTCATGTCAGGGGTGTGTGGCTTAATATTCTAATGAGTTCCTGCTGGGCTTTTTCTACAAAAAAGCCCTGTGTGAAACAACGGTGATGCCAGGGGGTGTGACCTAACATGCAAATGAGTTCATGCTGGAAAGCCCTGATTGAAGCTGTGTTAATGAGTTTCAGTTTACTTATGAAGTCAATCATAACATACCAATATACAAATCTCAGAACATTTTTTAGTGTTTTGCTGTTTTTTTGTTCTTACGGAACTGAGATTAAGAAAGTGGCTTATCAGAGGCTGACTTGAATTATGGACTGAGTAGATGTTTAACTTTGGGGCACTGGGATCATATTTATGTTCTGCCATTCAGGTAGGGCCTTTATGGTTGAACAAGGTAGGTAAAGGTCAGGCTCCAGCGTGTAACACCTTTTCAGGATTAGGCACAGAGCGTTAAAGCTTGCAGTGCTGCAGTCCTAAACTCTGCTCACGACCTGAGTTCGATCCCGGCAGAAGCTGGTTTCAGGTAGCCGGCTCAGGCTGACTCAACCTTCCATCCTTCCGAGGTCTGTAATATGAGTATCCAGCTTGCTGGGGGGGAAGTGTAGATGACTGGGGAAGGCAATGGCAAACCACCCCGTAAAAAGTCTGCCGTGGAAACGTTGTGAAAGCAATGTCACCCCATAGTCGGAAACAACTGGTGCTTGCACAGGGGACTCTTCCTTTCCTTTCCTGCACCATACAACTTGATTAATTAGTAATATTTATACCTCACCTTTTCTTTTAGCTCAAGGCAGCTTACTATAATGGAGAAGGGGAGAAATGTTAGCTCCTCTGTAGACATCTCATAGTGCCGTGGACTTGTAATGTGAAGGGGGGGAACGGGACCTGAGTGTCCCTTCTTGCCCATGGTAATCAGTCCCCCCCCCCTGAAATTTTGCAGTTCTACTCTGACTCAAGAGAACTTCCATGGTTGAAATGTATACTATAAAATGTGTTTCCTTCAAGACTCACCGAAGTTTCTATAGAGGCCAAAAAGGGATAAGTGAAGGGTGTGGGCACCGAGTATGTAGTGGAAAGATCAACTCATTACTGGCAGTTGTTGATGTGTTTATGATTCTCCTAGTGGCAGTCATGGGGTTAGGGGAAAGAGCTTTGATTCTCCCTTCCTCACGTAGTGATGACTATTCAGTGGGGTTCATAAACAAGACCTGGGCTCAATCTGGCCCCCCTCCCCTCTAACAGTTGAGTACCGAATCATCCCAGGTGTCTCTGTCTCTCTCTGCTGATGCATACCCCGAGGCGACAATGTCACAGTGCTCTCTGTTTCCAAGAATAGCTTGAGGTTTGTTTGTGTGGAGGTAAATTACGGTGTGTGCTCTCAATCTTGGAGAAGGTCACTGTTTTCGGCAGTAATGTAATAAAAGAAAGCAGGCGTTTACCTTTCATCCCGTGTAGAATATAGCATGTAGAGAAAACAGTCAAACGACTCTTTTTTTCCTGATGAGTTGCATAGGGACTGAAAAGCGAGGCTCGCTTGCCCTTCTTTGTGCAAGAAGGGGAATGGGTGCGGAAGTGAGCACTTAGCTGCATAGAAAGAAGGAGACACGATTGGTTAGGAACTGAACTCCCGGTATTTCTGGCCCCCCGGATCTTTTTGTGCTGTATGCTGTTAGCGTTCTTGCCAGATTGGGTGCCAGTAGACTTGGCTCAGAGATTCAGTGGCACGGCACACTCTTTTTATCCCCTTTACAAGGAGCCATGCCAGCTTGCCTTGCCACCTTTTGGTGTAGTTTGGTGTAGTGGTTAAGTGTGCAGACTCTTATCTGGGAGAACCGGGTTTGATTCCCCACTCCTCCACTTGCAGCTGCTGGAATGGCCTTGGATTAGCCAAAGCTATTGCAGGAGTTGTCCTTGAAAGGGCAGCTGCTGTGAGAGTCCTCTCAGTCCCACCTATCTCACAGGGTGTTTGTTTTGGGGGAGGAAGATAAAGGAAATTTTGAGCCACTCTGAGATTCGGAGTGGAGGGCGGGATATAAATCCAATATCTTCTTCTTTTCCCCTTCCCAAAATAGGGCAGTATGACAGTCGGAAGTCCCATCACTACATTTCTGCACTTTAAAAAAAACTCACCTGTTTGAATTCTTGTCATGCAGCTGTGAAATTTAACAGAAGTGAATGGGAAAGAGTGGATGGGTGCAAGCAGTGATGTGGTTTTATTCTGGAAAAGTACAAATCTGGAAAAAAAAATCGATGCTTTCAGTAAAGAGTGGTCTAGTTTAGCCTGTTTATTTGGACATGCATTTAGTAAAGAAAGCAGCCAGACTAAGCTGAGTTTGACAAAGCTCAGAAGCTAAGCAGAATTGGCTATGATTAGAACTTGATGGACACTACCAGTGAAGACTGTGGCTGCAGCACAGAAGTTGGCAATAATGTTGTTGTTCGGTTGCACAGTCAAGTCTTTGCGACACCATGGGCCAAGTCACGCCAGGCCCTCCTGTCTTCCACCCTCCTCCAAAGTCCGCTCAAATTCATGTTAGTTACATCAGTAACGCTGTCCAGCCATCTCATCTTTTACTGTCCCTTCTTCTTTTACCTTCTGTTTTTCCCAGCATCTTCTTTAGTGAGTGCTCCCCTCTCATTTGATGGCCAAAGTACTTGAGCTTCAGCTTCAGCATCTGACCTTCCAGGGAACCGTCAGGGTTGATTTCCCTTAGGACTGACTGATTTGATTACTGTCCATGAGGTTTTCTTGGCAAGAGTACTGGAGTGGGTTGCCATTTCCTTCTCCAGGGGACCGCATTCTGTCTGGGTTCTCAGCTACGACTTGTCCATCTTGGGTGGCCCTGCATGGTATAGCCCACAGCCTCACTGAACCGCAGAAGCCCTCTCGCCACTTCAGGGCTCATCTCTTGCCTTGAAAACTCCATGTGTTGGCTTCAAGGTCATTGGCAAGCACCTCAGGCCTGGCTGCACTCTTTTGCCGTGGTTTTTCCCATGGTCCCTCTGCTCTAGTAGCTGAGGCAGTTTCCTTCCCCTGGGCTGCCTCTGTTTCACTGCCCGGCTGCACCAGGTAAAATTCCTCATCACTCCCTGTGACTGCAGCTTATTGGGTAGGTCAAGGAGTCAAGTCAGGGCCCAAACAACTCATTTGGCCCCCTGTATGTATCTGTGTGTATGCCTCTGCCCACGCTTGGGACTACCGCAGAAAAGGTTGAAGAATCCACTAGCACCTTAAAGACTAACAAAATTTGTGGCAGGTTATGAGCAGGGGTGAAATTCTAGCAGGAGTTCCTTTGCATATTACGCCCCGCCCCCCTGATGTAGCCAATTCCCCAAGAGCTTACAAAAAAGAGCTTTGTAAGCTCTTGGAGGATTGGCTACACCAGAGGTGTGTGGCCTAATATGCAAAAAAAGCTCCTGCTAGAATTCCACCCCTAGTTATGAGCTTTCGTGAGTCACTGCTCACTTCTTCTTGCCTAATATTAGTGATGGCATCCATTACTGTTCTTAGTTTTATGAGTTTAGAAATGGAAAATTTTCAATGGAAAAAGAAAGTGCTGGAGAAATTTCTGCCCCACATCTCTAGGTGGTGCAAGCTGTACTGGGAGTAAGTGGTGGGGAGAATGTGGTATGCCAGAGCATTCTTGGCAGGTGCTAAAGAGTACAGAGGACTCTAGACTCCCAGCACCTTTTAAAAAGACTGACTGTCTTGCCACTAATTGTAGGATCAAGATGTTCTTGGCAACCAAAACAACATGAAGCCTTTTTGGCTCCCTCAGGTTGCTTTGGAATAGGAGGATAACGGGTTGTTACTGTTGTAAAAGGGATCTTTAGGGATTCTTAAAGTTGGCCCTAAGGAAGGGCGTGAGTAAATAGGGGGAGCATTGATGCTGCAGTGGGGAGTTGCGTTGGGGAAAATGTTTTTGTTTTAATTGGGAAAATATCACTGTTCCCAAAACTGAGTGAAACAGTATCGATGGCCTTTCCAAAATGTTTCAATTTGTTTTTTGTATTTAGCTGGAAAATTTCTATGTAGCCAAGGAAGCTGCCTCAGATGGCTTACAAATTAAAACTTACACATAAAACAGTTGTTAAAACCCACCATTAAAAAATAATGGAGAGCATAAAATGTGAAGTGGATTAAAAAGAGTTCTCAGGCTTAAAAGAAGAAGATTGCAGATTTATACCCCGCCCTTCTCTCTGAATCAGAGACTCAGAGCAGCTTACAATATCCTATATCTTCTCCCCCCACAACAGACGCCCTTTGAGGTGAGTGGGGCTGGTAGGGCTCTCACAGCAGCTGCCCTTTCAAGGACAGCTCCTGCAATAGCTATGGCTAACCCAAGGCCATTCCAGCAGCTGCAAGTGGAGGAGTGGGGAATCAAACCCGGTTCTCCCAGATAAGAGTCCATGCACTTAACCACTACACCAGACTGGCTCTATAAAACAATGTTCAAAAAGCCAGTCCCTTTGTTGAAAGCCTGGGTATACAGAAATGTTTTGACCTGGCACCTAAAAGAAAGTAGGCACCATGTGGGTCTCAAGGGGAAAAGGTGATCTATGGGCAGGGTAACAACACCAAAAAAGTCCTGCCTCTAGTAACTTTCTGCCTCACCTCTGAAGGTAGAGGAACAGAGAGCAGAGCTTCTGAGTCTGATCTCAACTGATAGGTTGGACAATATGGGAGGAGGTGGTGGTTCATGGGCACTGCCCCAAACCATTAAGGACTGTAAAGGTAAGAACCAGAACTTCAAATTGTGATCTGAAACAAAGTGATTTACAAAAAAATTCCAAAAGAAAATTTTTAGGGGTCTGCCTGAGCTGGTCCACAGTGCTTTGCAACAGCGGCCCTTTAAAATTTGGATTGATTTTTGTTAATGTTGATAAAAATGAGTATTTCCTTTCAGGTGGGTAACAGAATGAAAGTTTTAAAAAGGATTGATAAGGGGGATGAGGCCCATTTAATGCCATTTAATGCCAATGTTCAGACAAGGAATGTCTGAGAGAGAAAAAATGATTGTACCTGATATAATTTATAAAGAATCTTGAAGGACCTGTATTAGAACAGTTTCTTGGTTGGAGATTGTGTTCTCTGCATCCAACGGTGAAGGCTGCATGTAAGACTAATTTGCCATGAAATCAGAGGTATATTACAGATCTTATGGTATGCTTTACCTGTTTCTTGCTTTAAAAAATATTTTAACTCAGTTTCTCACTGTTCCTGGGGCAATATGCTTTTGTGCAAAGGGCTGTATAAGAACTCTGAAAGGTAAACTAAATCTCTCACTGGGGACCAGAGCTTCCTGTTTTAGCAGGAACACAAGAACGCAGTTCTGGCTGGTTTGGTGTCAGCGGATATGACTTCATATGCATATGAGTTTCTTCTGGGCTTTTTCTACCAAAAAAGCTCCATCGCAAAACAATGGTGACACCAGGGGGTGTGGCCTAATATTCAAATGAGTTCCTGCTGAGCCTTTTCTATTAAAAAAAGCCTTGCTGGGGACTAAGCAGTTCGTGGTCTATAGATCTGTCAGTACTCGTGGAGCATGAGAGGCAGTGTATACCCCTGAATAACAGTTGCTGTAGGGAGGAAGACTTTGCCTTCTGTGCCTCTGTTGGTGGGCTTTTCTACATCTTCTGGTTGGGCATTGTGGAGAGCAGGACGCTAGACCAGACGCATAATTGTCCCGTGTTGTATTGGCCTTTTCTTAAGAAGATGAAGATGAAGAAGATATTGGATTTATATCCCGCCCTCCACTCCGAAGAGTCTCAGAGCGGCTCACGATCTCCTTTACCTTCCTCCCCCACAACAGACACCCTGTGAGGTGGGTGGGGCTGGAGAGGGCTCTCACAGCAGCTGCCCTTTCAAGGACAACCCCTGCCAGAGCTATGGCTGACCCAAGGCCATGCCAGCAGGTGCAAGTGGAGGAGTGGGGAATCAAACCCGGTTCTCCCAGATAAGAGACCGCACACTTAACCACTACACCAAACTGGCTCTCCAAGTTCATAACCCTAATGGATAAAGTGCTGCCAAGTCTACTATTTAGTATACTTAAGGTTCAGGTATTTTAATGCCTCACCTAACATTTCACAGTGCTTCTCTCCTTTCAACCAGGACATGTGGCAGGCTGAAGGAGCTGGAAAGAACTGGGATGGTGTATTGGTTAGTGCAAGGACCCTTGATGCGCTGCCCATGGGCACTGTGTTGTCTGCCAACACTTTTCCAGGTGCCCAACAAGGTGTTTTTAGAAAGTGGACAGGGACCTATGGGGCTTTTGCCCCGCAGAAGACCTGACCAGCTATGCATTTCATTTAAAATGTGGCTTCATCAGGGGCAGGGAGAACAATATGATTTAAGTCTCTGCGGGTCCTGATTAGAGAGAAAAGTTATGCATAAATTAAATAAAATAGAGGCAGTATCCTTTGCAGTGATTATATTATAGACATTACAAGTGACAACCTAAAAGTGTTTGTGCCCCTTGATATAGATCTTAACTTCCCTCTCATTAAAACCCAGAAAGGGAGATGTAACTGGAGATACGAGAGGTTTGGGGTGTTCCGGCTGTTTATGATGTGCTCTAGAACAAGTTGCAAAAAAGCAGATGGCACAGGCGCTCTCTTGAATCACTCTTCATCTTGACAGCAGCCCTTCTTAAAGACAGTTCAGATTGCAGCGGAGCTGGAGCAGAGATGGAAATGACAGCTGTAGTTAAGGCAGTGAGATAGGTGATTTTTTGAAGACTTCAGTCCAGACAAAAGGAATCAGATGTTTACAAAAATGGGAAGAGGAGGAGGAGGAGGAGGTGAAACTGTGATTTCTTCTCAGCTTGCGCAGGAGTTGCTGCACAGATGGCATGCCGTGTTTGTGCAGACATGAACACCTGCGAAGAGAGTGATGCAGAAAAAGCGATGGTTTTTGCAAAATCAGGGACACTGACTTTAACAGGGTGTTCAGTTTTCAGTGAAATATCTGTCAAGGAAGCACTGGCTTTGAGGAAAGGTATTAATAAAGGATTTAGATCCAGGCGGTTAGCCATGTTAGTCTGAAGCAATAGAATAAAGTTAGAGTCCAATTACCACCTTTAAGACCAGTGAAATTTTATTCAAGGTCTGAGCTTTTGTGTGTGCACACACTTCCTTAGACAGAATTAAATAGAAACAGAATCTTACGCATAGGAGGTGGGCAGTAAATTAGCATACAGAATAATGAAGCTTTTTAACAGATTAAGAAGACGAAGACGACAACGACATTGGATTTATATCGCATCCTCCACTCCAAGTCTCAGAGCGGTTCACAATCTCCTTTATCCTCCTCCCCCCCAACAGACACCCTGTGAGGTTGGTGGGGCTTAGAGGGCTCTCACAGCGGCTGCCCTTTCAAGGACAACCCCTGCAATAGCCATGGCTAACCCAAGGCCTTCCCAGCAGGTGCAAGTAGAGGAGTGGGGAATCAAAGCCGGTTCTCCCAGATAAGAGTCCAAACACTTAACCGCTACACCAAACTGGTTCTCTAAGAAGACTAATTAAACTAATAGACCAATAAGTTAGTTACTAAACGTAACTTATTAGTTATTTGTTTATAACTTATTATTTATTTATTTATTTTAGTTAGTAAACTAAAAGACTAATAAGTTAGTTACATGGCTGTCACCTTTATCACAATAAAGAATTTGCTATTCCAGGGCTGGCTGGGGAGAGGAGAATCAGAAGGGGGTTCACACACACACACTTCCCCTGTCTTCAGTTTGCTGATGGGAATTGGTCACTTTCCCCTCTTGGCTTGCTTTAAGAGCAATTGGATAACTGGTTTGGGTGCTCCGGTAGCCAGCTGACATTTGCAAATAACTGTTTGTGTGTGTGATCTTTTCAAGCGAGCCGCGTTAACACCTGGTAAGAATAGTCACAGAAGTCAGGGAGGGGTGCCTTCTGTGAAAGGAGATCCCTAGTATATCTAATGCCTGCAGAAGCAGCTGCTCCAGCTTCTTTGGACGCACTTGTCAAAAGTTCCTTTGCTCCCATGAGTAGGCTGCTTGCGTTGCTTGCTGAGGTTAGATGGCCAGTGAGAGGTCTGGTCCAGACCCACATGAGCCATCCCTGCTGGCAGCTTCCGAGCCTGGATGGAACCTGAGAACTGTGCCTTGCCAGGTTACAGGGAACAGCCTGCTGTCCGGCCCTGTTTAGACTAGTGTGCTGCTTCCCTGACTATGATGAGCATGAGCCCAGATCTAAACTTAGTAGGAATGGAGTCTCCTACACTTCACCCTTGGCCATTGTTTCCATCATATTAATGTCACACAAAGCATTCCATTGTTTGAATTACTGCCCCCCCCCCCCCCAGCCCTCTTACCTGTGGTTTTAGAAGGCTATGTTGTGGGGAACAAATTAGCTGTGGTTCTTCAAAGCTGCCATGTCTCACCCCCTTTGTTTGAGTACTTAAAGAGATGGAAGTGAAGAACTGCTTTGGATGATAGTCAGATGCCCTTCCTAAGAGAGGTTGGGGGGTGTAATAAGAGAGCCTGCATTTCGTGGCACATCTGGCTGGCCTGCGTCTTGGTTGCATTTTAACCGGCTGAAATGCTTGCATTGTGTTTCAGGAACTGGAACTTGCAGTCTGTGTGGCAAAATAGGTTTCTGCACACGGGTTTGATGTACGCGGCATGGTAACACCTGCTGTCTGCGTGAGGATTTAAAAACACACTCTTTCCAGGAGCCCAGTAGATGCATGCACAGCCTCATAGGCACCTTGCTTCAGAGTTGTGTTTGACAGTCTGTGGCGCTGCTGGTGTGCAGTGCTTTTCTTAGGGGAGATGCAGTACTAAATACATCATTTAAAAAAAAAAAATTAGAACTTAATTTTACAAATCTGGCAGACAGTATCTCCATATGCAAATATATTGGTGGGGGCAAAGTTACCAGACTTTGGTGTTAATCGGGGGGGGGGGGGGTTGTAGCAGGAACTCCTTTGCCTATTAGGCCACATGCCGCTGATGTAGCCAGTCTTCTTGGAGCTTACAGGAGGCCCTGTACTAAGAGCCCTGTAAGCTCTTGGCTACATCAGGGGTGTGTGGCCAAATATTCAAAGAAGTTCCTGCTACAAAAGAAGTCCTGGTCTTAATTTTGATATCAAGTACCTTTTGAGGCTGAAGTAGCAAAAGAAACATAGGAACATTTAAAGTTTGATCCAGTCCACCATAGGAAAGTTTTTGTGCTTTGAATATTTCCTCTTTATAACTTTTTTTTTAAAAAAATCTTTCTTTTGCAGCAAGCAAGAGCAGAGCAAGAAGAGGAATTTATCAGTAATACCCTGTTTAAGAAGATTCAGGCTTTGCAGAAGGAGAAAGAGACACTTGCAGTGAACTATGAAAAGGAGGAAGAATTTCTCACTAATGAGCTCTCGAGGAAGCTGATGCAGGTACGTGGGGTTTTTTTAGCAATGTCTTTTCAGAGAAGGAAATGATAGGATGGAGTTAGAAGGAAGGTGGCCGGAGGGTACATATCGAGTTAGAAGGAGGGTGACTGGAGGGTGCGTATTGTTAAAGTTAGAGCCCTTATGAGATCTTGAAAGCAGAAAAAGGAAGCATGCTGTAAGTCCACGGAAGAGAGGAGGGCTAGCATGCTTTAGCCTGTGAGCTGTGCATCCCAGTCCTACTGTGTTAAGTGGTGTTTGCCTCTGGATAAGGTTATAGCTTTGGGCTTGCCTATTTCTTGGGGCTGCGGTTAAAACACTGAGTTGTATCCTGTGGTATTGAAAATGGAGGAGATTCTCATAACCACCTTTTTGCCTTTTCTGTCCCACTGGAGCCCCCTATCGTATCGCTCCCTCCCAAAAAATCTCCCGCTGCTCAGGGGGTGCTCCACGTCTTTTGTGCAGTGGTTTCTGCTGCTTTTCACTTTTTGGTTGTCCTTTGTGCCATGCCTCTTCCAGGGCCTATTCTACCATCAGAAGCAGCTTTGCAGGAGACAGTGGGAAGGGTAAGGCAGTCTAAAACACACACACACCCCACTCCTGTTCCGTTTGTGGCTAGATAGCATTCAAAACCCTGTGTTTTGTAAATACAGGAAGGCATGGCTGGCCACAGGTGTTGAAGAACATAACACTTGCAGTTATGTATAAACCGTAGCCAAAAACTGCTGGCCATGCTTTTCTCTGGATATGGCAGTTTAATTCTGTTTTTACTAATACACGGCTTTCCCGATAACGTGTTTACAATATGTGCCTTACAGATGTTTTTATTGACACTGTTTGCTTATGCAAGAGCTTAGAGTGTTTAAAAGTTTTGCATGTGCTTATTAAGTCAGTCAGCCTGTCAGTTGCACACAGCAATGAAAAAATGGTGTTTACTTCTGCACAGTGAGCCGTGGACCTACTGACACTGGTGGGGTGGCAGGGCCTTTGTGTGGGACTAAAGGGCTTGGAAGTTCCGGGGCCTTCCCTGGTATATGAGGAAGGGAGAAAGTTCATACATTTTAGATGCTTCGTGTCTCACATTTGTTCAAAAGACTGATTGTTCCTACAAATGAACACCCCAAAGTGGTAAATATGTAGCAGCAATATAAGTAAAAATTTATATTTAAATGTATTTCATTTATACCCCATCCTCCTTCCCAATGGCAATGAGCAAGGCCTTTTTTTGTAGCAGGAACTCCTTTGCATATTAGGCCACACACCCCTGATGTAGCCAGTCCTCCTGGAGCTTACAGTAGGCCCTGTACTAAGAGCCCTGTAAGCTCTTGACAGATTGGCTACATCCAGGGGTGTGTGGCTTAATATGCAAAGGAGTTCCTGCTACAAAAAAAAGCCCTGGCAATGAGTATCATAACAAGCTTATGATCTTGGTAAAGCCTTTCCACTTCATAATGACTGAGGCTGCTTGAAGCCAAATCCATAGCCGTATTGGAGGTAATATATCAGCAGTGACATAAAACTCCCTATTGAGTGGTTCCGTGAAAGCTGATTCAGGTAGGCTGGACAGACTTTTCAGCCAGCGTGATCTTTTGATCATCTCGCCAGGGCAAAGCAGATTTCCATCCTTACAAATGTAAGGGCTTCTTTATGTATCACTATAGAAAAACAGTTAAATTAATTTGGACACATGCACTTTACAAACTTGTGCAAATCAGGTAGTGGTTTAATCATTCAGTTTTAATATCTGTTCAGTTCCTCTGACTGTATATTCAGACACACTACAGCCCCCCCTAAATTGGCTGAAAAGAAACCAGCACACTGTGTACTTAAGAACATAAGAGAAGCCATGTTGGATCAGGCCAACGGCCCATCCAGTCCAACACTCTGTGTCACGCAGTGGCCAAAAAACCCCAAACAAGCAGATGCTATCAGAAGGTCCATCAATGGGGCCAGGACACTAGAAGCCCTCTACATTAGTGGGGCCATGACACTAGAAGCTGTAAACACTGAGACAGACTGGATACTGGTCTTGCAGGCAGTCTTGGGTTCAGTTCCTGGAACTCCAGTTAAAAGGCTCTCAGGTACTGAGGCTGGGCGAGGGGCGGGATTGGTGCCTGGGATCTTGAAGAGTAGTGGCCAATCAGGATATAGGATACTGAACCAGCACCTGACACTGTTCCAGAATTCTTCTAAAAAGACATATCTGTGCCAAGTATGATGAAGAATAAATTTGGCAATATCTTTGCCAGTTGGTATCCATTATCAAGAAATATGAGTTTGTCTTTCCTTTTAATATTTGTTGCTACTGTGACCTGAAAGCAGGCTGTGCTCAGTTGATAAATATCAATACTTTTCCAGCTATCAACGGTTGATGGTTTCCAAAGTACAAATCATGGTTAAATCAATTTCTGCTAACTTTTCCTTCCTTCCTTCTCATCGCTCATTGATCTCACTGCCTTTGAGAACCAGTTTGGTGTAGTGGTTAAGTGTGCGGACTCTTATCTGGGAGAACCAGGTTTGATTCCCCACTCCTCCACTTGCACTTGCTGGAATGGCGTTGGGTCAGCCACAGCTCTTGCAGGAGTTGTCCTCACAGGGTGTCTGTTGTGGGAGGAGAAGACAGGAGATTGTAAGCCGCTCTGAGTCTCTGATTCAGAGAGAAGGGCGGGGTATAAATCTGCAGTCGTCATCTTCTACTTTTTCATAACACTGTAAAGACCTTCCTTGAACCTGATTGTTTTTCATTTCATCCTGGCTCCAGTGTGTTGGGAAATATTCCATGGATTCTGTTCTGCTTTAAATTGAAAAGTTTTTTTTCCAATAATAACTTTTATCATCTGATAATACCAGTAAATTTCCTTGAATCACGCTACAGAAAGAAGCAGCATTTTTTCATATCTAAAAATCGTTTTTAGGAAACTCAGTAGTGTTTAATCATGTAATCAGTTAAAAATCCAGTCAGTTCATTTAAGAAATCTTTAAGAAAGGGTTGAGAACAATGACAGCCTTATCTAAAATGTACATTTTCCAAAGGAGAAGAAATCCTTGGGCCCTTTGGGCACTATGAATAACAGCACTTGCTTTATGCTTAACAATACATCTGGAGTAAGTGGTTAAATTGCACACACTAAATTAACTAGAGGTGTGTGGATCCAGATGGTGCCTTGCTTCTTCAGGCTGCTATTCCTTTTTTAATTTGCATGTAATTTCCTTTGGGGGAAACTCAAGTTGATCACATTATGTTTGGGAGTCTGGGACTGTTGTCGACTGCAGGAATGTGGACCGAGCAAGGAATCCCTGAGAATCAAACGAAAAAGCTCTTCAACAGCAACATGAATTCAAGATATAATCTATCAGGAAGTAGGCTTTGAAAGCAAAAGTTAGTTGAGTTGCAAAGGATGTTAAAAATGTTTCTTAGGTTCCTTGGGTGTTGAGTCCTTGCTCCATCTATTTAGTATTTTTCACTGTTTCCCCAAACTTATATCATTGCGTTACCTATGAAAATGTCATCCAGAAACTCTAGAACAGGATTCCATATCCACAGAATGTTTATTCTGCGGAAGGGCAGATGGTGCAGTTTTGCGTGGATTTGCTTGATTTGAAGCTTTACAGAGCTTACTCACGGTGTTGGACACTGTGATCTGCATCACAGGTTCTGAAGACTGAAGGATACTTAGGTTTTTGAAAGAGGGGATGGCAATTTTTAGTGCAGTCCCCCACTACTCCCTTTATTCTGTTCCTGAGACATTTCAGGAAGGGTGGGAAAGCAGTGGGGAGCCTCCCCCCACCCCCAGTTTAAGAAGCGATGCGTTGATACCTTCCACCAACCACTTTAAATAAAATCAATAAGAGATATGATATATTATGCAGAAAGAAATGCAGTAGCCCGGCAAATTTCTTAGGTTGTGGGTGGGCCTGCACTAAAATACAAGCATTTTGGCACAAAATTTGTCTGCAAATAAAAAAACATAACAGGTTATTCCATACCCTTTTTTGACTGAGACTCTACTTTTGAATAAAAGAATAGACTCTAGAATTCATAAATCAAAACCAGTTTTATTATCTACAGCCAGACTGACTTATTGCAGCCAAAGTGGATAGATCATTTTACACCAAATTTAAAATTATGGCATGGAAAAAACTGGGAACATTTCATTATGTACAAAATGGCATATAATCTTTCCCGTGCACCACCTGATCAGTATCATAACAAAGTTGTACCAATATGGCATCCTTTGTTAAATTATATGGCAGAACAGGATATAATTCCTAAAAATCATTACGATAGAAGCTTAATATGTTTTTAGCTATGCAGTGACTTTTGATATTGTATAAAAAAGTACCAAATTGTGTGTGTTTTTCTGTATATATTATTTTGTTATCTTAATTAAAAAAAAGTTAAGTCTTTGGAACTGCCTGGGTGGAGTCAGGCCTGTGTCTTGCTCTTTGTGGAGCATTTGTGCAGACTTTCAGGGGCCCTGATTGGTGCAGTGTTATGCCGTCGCATGACTGTTCAGCAAGCTGTCTCTGTTGCAATGCCTGAGTGCATGCATTGTTAAACCTTTGCTATTGTAGTGTAGGGAGCTTAGATACTGGATTCACAGTAGTATCACGGGTGGGTGAGGGGAACCTTCCAGAAGGCCCCCCCCCCCAGTACAGTCTAAATACAAAAGCTAACCCATCAGCGTAAGAGCAATAGATCTCCCATTAGCAACTTGGCTGGAATTTCCCACATCAGCATGATTTATGTTGTGGTTAAAAACACACTGATGTATCAGCTTTTCGGTTGTAGCGTCAGGAAGTATTGATTGGAAACAACTCTTCAGTTTGCTAGCTTGGTTTTAAAGGGGAAAGCGTGTTTTCACATTCAAGAATATTTATTCAAATGCCCACCTCTCTTTTCAGGGCATGTTTTCTTCATAACATCTCATGACCAGTGCTATAAAATGCTAGGATGGTGGTTTCGGTAACACTTTGTGCTTATCGGCCTAGTAAGAGCACTTTGTTCAATCAGCTTTATGCAATGCAATGATTGGTTCCGTAGATAATGTACTGCAGGAACACAGCAAGGAGGAAATGGCATCTTAGCAGACATCTTGGAAGGGGAAGGGCATTTGTCTGAAGACATGCTCTGTGTGAGTGAGACTGCCTGAGTTGGTAGTAGAAAACAAAATGTTCATGGGCCTTATTTGCCTATGCTCATTTTCTGTAGGTGTTCTGTTCGTGTGGTTCGGTTGCCACATCTTTGTAGGTGTTAGTCCGTCTGTAGCAGTAGAAAAAAGCAGGAGTCCAGTAGCATCTTAAAGACTAACACAATTTGTGGCAGGATAAGGAGCTTTTGTGAGTCACTACTCACAAGGTATGAGGACTCCCGACTCCATACCCTGTCACAGATGTTGTTAGTCTTTAAGGTGAAGGGGAAATGTAGATGACTGGGGAAGACAATGGCAAAAAAGGGATAAAGGTAGACTGCAAGCACCAGTCGTTTCCGACTCTGGGGTGACGTCGCATCATGACGTTTTCACGGCAGACTTTTTATGGGGTGGTTTTGTCATTGCCTTCCCCAGCGAGCTGGGTACTCGTTTTACCGAGCTCGGAAGGAGGGAAGACTGAGTCAACCTTGAGCCGGTTACCTGAACCCAGCTTCCCTCGGGATTGAACTCGGGTTGTGAGCAGTACTGCAGCTTTACCATTCTGCGCCACAGGGCTCTTGCAATGGCAAATGACCCCGTAAAAAGTCTGCCAAGAAAACATTGTGATGTGAAAGTCACCCCATGGGTCAGAAATGACCCAGTGCTTGCACAGGGGTGCTACTTGATTCCTGCTCTCTTTTAAATGTTGCAGTGGTCATCTGACAAATCAAACATGTATAGAGGAGTCAGAACGTACTAATAGAACATCACACATGCAACTCATGTTCTGCTGTGAAATCTCATGACAGTTTGCCTTACAGCTATTGCAATACTAGCACAAGAATATTAATTTTATCTTAACTCTGACTTTGGTATGCATGTAGAAGTCTGCAGTGACCTCAAACAGATTGAGACAGACACCCTTTAAAGTGTCTTCCTAATGAAATTGCCTGGCTTCAGGACACAAATATCACATTCAACCAAAAGAGAGCGAGATGAAAATACAAGTACATATGGCGTTTAAAGTGATTACTTTGTTCAAAACATTATTGAAAGAATATCTCCCAAGACAAAGTTCTGATTTGCAGGACAATAAACAAAGACACAACAGAGGCGCTTTAGGGATTAACAAAATTTATTCAAGGATAAGATTACTGGGTTTGAAGTCTGTCATTCAGTGGAAACTAGTTAACTGTAATCACAGCACATGTAGCTCATGCCCCAAAAGCATAATTCTGCATATTGGAGTTGGACTTGCTGCTAGTTCTTCAGAATGGCTGAGGCTAGAACTGTGTTGCAGTCAGGACTTTTTTTGTAGCAGAAGCTCCTTTGCATATTAGGCCACACCCCCTCATATAGCCAATCCTCCAAGAGCTTATAGTAGACCTTGTATTAAGAGCTCTGTAAGCTCTTCAAGGATTTGCTATGTCGGGGGTGTGTGGCCTAATATGCAAAGGAGCTCCTGCTACAAAAAAAAGGCCCTGGTTGCAATTATATGGCTTCTGCACTTTGTGTTTCTTACAACTTTCTTCCTGGTACTCCTTGATGCTCTTAAAAGCTGAAAAGAGCAGAATGTATCTCCGCACTTGCCAGAGTGTCTTGATGTGATGTAGAGCAGTGATTCCCAACTTTTTGGGTGCGGTGGCCCACAAGTCCAAATTTACTTTGTACAGTGGCCCATCCAAGGGCTGGCCCAAGGTTGTTTTGTTTTTTTGGCGCCCTAGGTGAACTGTGACCTTGGCAACCAACTGTTCCAATGTTCTGTTTTCCGCAGTGGCCAACCGGAGGCTTTTGAGAAGCCAGCAGATGTCATGCAAAGGGTTCAGCTGCTCCCACTATGAACCCCAAGCAAGCGGCATTCTGAGTGCATAGTCAGGTCGCTCTTTCGCCTGTCTCTAATCTCTGCCTTTAAAAAAAAAAAAAGTGTTCTGGGCTATTGCTCTGAGTGCCAGAATGTATATCTTTTCCTAGTTCGTGCAACATACAATCTTATTTAACAAAACAAAACAAAAAAGCCCAATCTTGTCTTTTTGCAATGCACAGAAATCTTGTTTGCTTTCATGTATATTGAAGTTTGCTGTGTTAAACCAGTGCGGTTCATTGCTCCTTTTTCAGACCTGGGTTAATGAAAGTGACTAATATACAGATGAAGACTGTCTTTTTTATCATTCCTACCGTAGTTTTAAAATGCTTGTGTCTTGGGTTTCTCCCTGTCTCTCTGGGTCTTCAGCTGCAGCACGAGAAGGCTGAACTAGAGCAGCATTTAGAACAGGAGCAGGAATTCCAAGTGAACAAACTGATGAAGAAGATTAAAAAACTGGAAAACGATACCATTTCAAAGCAGCTGACTCTGGAGCAGGTAAATGTCCTTCCGTTTTTGCATCGGTTGATGGGAAAGCTCTGGATGAGGAACCGTGAGAGGAAGAAGAATGAGGCTTGAAGCAAAGGGTGGGAGGTGATGGAGGGTTGAGTGGGAAAGCCATAATAAGGAAGGGATCTCCGAAGAAGCCTCATGGAGCTTAAGGGCAAGAGGGGCTGCATGCTGTCAGGATGGGGGAGAGGGGTCCTAGGAAGGCTGTGCAAGATGTAGGGGGCAGCCAAGGATGCAGTGATTTGAGGGGAACAGTGGCATGAATGCAGCCAGCGTCCTGTTGGTAGGAAGGAAAGGGGGCACTGCAGAAGGCTTGGAGGGCTCCTGGCTGCAGGCTGATCTGATCACAAATTAGACATCACTGAATTGTGCAGTCCTGCTTGCAAAACCCCCGTTTTCAGACCTTTGGCACTTTTTCCCACATGGCAAGCTCGGCGTGGGGATTTTTAAATGGCCAAGGGAGTGAATTAGCAAAAGAGTCGTTGCATCCCGTACCACACTCGGTACATTTCACGGCAATGTCGACACTGTCGCATAGGCATTTGAACTAGTTTTATCACTTTGCCTCCCTCCCTCACCTGTCATTACGTGAGTAAAGGGGTGGGACATCTGAAGGCTGACATTCTCGGAGCCAGGGGGAAAGCAGTGCGGAAAATGGCCATTGAATGAGCCATTTTAATTGGGGGATTTCGTTCCATTGCAGCTTAATGCGGTCTTGAAGACCACAGTAATCACACGTCAGCTGCATAGATAGTCCGGTACATGGGTGGAAGCACAGTGAGAGTTAAAAGTTTATCTTCTTCCAGAGTAGCAAAGAAAAATCCTGTTTGCGTGAATTTCTGGCCAGTGGCCCTGTTTTCCATATGTGTCTCTCGGCTTGGCTTCGCGAACGAAGATTTAAGAAGGGTGCAATAGTCCACGTCTGCTGCAGGCTCGCTGGTGGCTGACAAGACCAATGCGGGACAATGTGTATATGTCCGTATGTGTATATGTCCAGATCCATATGTGTAGATCTTAAAAAAACCACAGTGGTGTCACTGTTGGGACAGGGATTTATTACAAACGTAACTGCATTTTGATGGACAAGGTCAGGTTTGGGTTGCAAAATAACATCTGCCCCACTGACATCGCTGGGCTTTAAACAATCTATTTGCATATACTCATATATTAATAATAGGCGGGGAAGCTCAAAAGTGACACATCATGCTGCAAATTTAATAGAAGCCTGCTTGGTTGAAATGAAAACAGCTGCCTCTAGATGGCAGTGGTGACTTAGCCAACATTCAGCTTGCATGTAGGTTACCTTAAAATGATTTTGCCAGCTCACTTCTCATGGAAAGTTAACACTTCTTCTTTTTTTTTACAAAGATCTTTACAATTTACATTAGAAACCTGCTATGGGTCTTGATAGTGAGGCTTTACTGGTTGGTTTGTGTTTAGTATCGTTGTAGGTTTTTTAAATGGATTATTTTTAGAGCTGTAAGCAGCTTTGGGAGCCGGTTGGGTTTACACAGGGGTTTTAGAAATGTAATAATTACAAGGGATGTATTTCACAGGGTACTACTGTTATACAAGCTCCAAATCCTTGGCTTGTGGTTTAAAAGCAGAGCTTTCTCCTAGGTTTCTACTCAATAACAAGTTCTGTAAATTATGCTGAGTACGTGCGTGGATTAAGAGCGGCTGCTTTTACTCAGGGGCAGGAAAAGGCACCACAGCTGTAGGAGCTGTGTCAAGTGGAGTAGAAGCAGTGCTGCCCTGAGGGCACATAGCGCCCTAGGCAGGCTTCCTCCCTGCCACCGCCCCCCCCCCGGCCTTTGCAGCGCCGCACTCCATGCCTCCACCACGCAATGAGACTTGGCTTCCCTCCTGCTGTGGCCCGCCTTCCCTCCCTCCCTGGGACTGCAATACTACCGCACTCTGTCGTCTCCCCCCCCCCCACCCGACATGCCGAGGCTGGGCCCTACCAGCGTCGATGCAGCCGGCACGCCATCTGGTGCTTTGAAGCCCGCATGGGAGAAGGCTTCTCCCCTCTCCTTCCTGGAACCGGAAGTGAGAGGGAGCGAAGCCTTCTCCCGCGCAGATTTCAAAGCATCAGATGGCACACTGGCCACATTGAAGCTGGTAGAGCCCAGCCTCAGTGCGGCATGTTCTGGGAGGGTGGGGATGGAGCGCGGCTGCATTGCAGCGCTGGGGAGGGAGGGGCGGGGGGCAGGCAGGCAGGCAAACTAGGCAGTTGTCGTGGGCACCAGGAGGGGAGGAGCCCAATTTGGTGTCCCCTTCCTCCCGGTGCCCTAGGCAACTGCCTAGTTTGCCTAGTGATTGAGCCGGCCCTGAGTAGAAGCCAGCCCACTTCCTGTCATCTGGGTCCCTCCTAGCTGAGATTTAAGAATGCGGCTCTTTTCAGCTCTTGTGGCTAACTAAAAATATTTTTTTGATTTCTAACTTTATCACCACCCTAGTATTCCTTGGAGGCCCCCCATCCAAATGAGAACTGGGATCTGATGAGATTGGGCTAGCCTGGGCAATCCAGGCTCCTGGAATACTTACTCCCAGGGCTTTTTTTGTAGCAGGAACTCCTTTGGCATATTAGGCCACACACCCCTGATGTAGCCAGTCCTCAAGAGCTTACAGGGCTCTTCTTACAGGGCCTACTGTAAGCTCTTGGAGGACTGGCTACATTGGGGGGGGGGGGGGTGGCCTCATATGCAAAGGAGTTCCTGCTACAGGAAAAGGCCCTGCTTACTCCAGGAAGTGAATATTGAAAGTGCTGGAGTGGCGTCTGTAAGAATCTGATTGTTCCTTTGATTCTTCACAGTGCCATTGGGGCTGTGGAAAGGTAGAAGATTTATGCTAATCTGATCGTCGAGATAGGCTTGATTGACACTGACCTTCGCCAGTCTCCCCGATGAGCTACTTATCTGTCATCTGGGTCCCTCCTAGCTGAGATTTAAGAATGCGGCTCTTCTCAGCTCTTGTGGCTGACCAAAAATATTTTTAAAAAAAGCAAAAACCCTTTATTTACCTATGTTCAGTCTCTTGTGGGGAAAATGTGCATAACAAATATGCAGAAAAGAATAACACAGAAACCTTTCATGATTAATATTCTGAAATTCTAGGTGGAACAGGAGGTACTCCCTGATGACAGAAACAGTGTGAATTTCCCTCCCCCTAAAATATAAATATTTTTACATAATCTGAGGAGTTTAGGAGGGGGGGGGGTTGATAAATTCATACCCTGCAAGATACAGGTGGTGTGAACTTTGAACTTTTGTTTAAGTCACTGTAGTGATTTACTTTCTGCCTGAAGTCTCTCCAGATTAGGGCAATTTAGCTTCCCCCCCCCCCTTTGATTTTATAGAGGGACATCTTCATGTGTTGCAAACTTGATTTTAAAACTGTGTGCAAACTTGGGGGGGGGGCAAGATTAAAAGCGGGATTAAATAAATTTAATATATTTACTTTGGTGTCTGTGTTCTCGGGGGAAGTACAGTCTGATCTTGCTTTGGAGGTTGAGTTCATCAGCGAATTGAGAGTGAAGGAAAAAAGGTGTGTCTAAATTTTCATAGGCTGGGAGTCGGTTTTTGCTGACTTTCTCAGTAGAGGTCTAAACTATGCAGTGGTAGATGGTGCGTGTTTTAGTTTGATTCATTGTAAAGTCACCACAAATGTATGTTTAACATATTGATAGTATCCACAGCCAGCCCTCCTTAGGGTACCAGATGCAAGTCTGCATCTCTCTAGAGATATTTTTAGAATCCCACGTGGATGTCCACTGCTGCTGCCTTTAGTGTGGGTAGATTTTCATGCTGATCCACAACTCCGTTGGAACACGAAATGGGTGGTAGGTGTCCGGACCTTTGATTGGGGTGGCCAAACTTGCTTAACGCAAGAACCACATAGAATAAACATCAGATGTCAGTCAGTCACTCAGTTTATTTATGCGGCACCGGACCAACCATTAAAGCCTAATCATTGAAACAAATTTGAACATTAAATGGGTTAAGGCTAAGCCAGGGCTAATGGAGTCTGTTCAGGTAAACTGTCTCCTCTCATATGCCAATATTACAAAACAGATAGCTAAGTTCTGTAATGCTTGTCTTTGTATTAGAAATATACATATATATCTTTATTTTATTGATACTGTTATTCATTTTTAAAATTCTGTTTTAACCAACATCAGATGTTTGAGAGCCACAAGGCATGAATGTCAGATATTTGAGAGCTGCAAGAGAGGGACAGGGGGGTGAAGACACGTGAATAGACGGGGGAGGGAGGGAGAAGTGGAAAGTAAGCAACTGTAAATGCATTCTCCAAGCCAGCGGGGGGAGGGGCTTTGAAAGCCACACACTATGTGTGAAAGAGCCACATGTGGCTCCCATGCCACAGTTTGGCCACCCGTGCCTTTGATAGAATGGGAGACATGCTGCTAAGCCTTCCTTTTGTTAAGGAGACAGGAGTGGATCTTTCTCCATGGAAACATCTGGCAGGAGGGATCAGAGGTGCCTTCTGTGCTGAAAGAAGGATCCTGTTTGTTGCCAAGGTGTTTTCCGTAAGAGGGAGGGAGAGAGTTCTGTCTCAGAAACTCATTGGGCTTGTTAATCAGAGTAGAGCTTAGGTGTTGCCTTATTCCTTTCAGTCCCCCAGTTTTCTCGGAAGCTGCTGGGTCTGATGTAGACTCCTTTTTGTTCTTTCCTTCCCTGTAATAGAATTTACTCTTTACTGTGGATTAGGGCAGGCATTTTACTGAGTACTTGCCAAATAGATGTGGATTTTGCTGTAGTTGCTCCTTGAGTGATTCATGTTTGGGGCAGCTGGCAAAGGTGTTAGCATTCCTGAGAGTTGAATTTTGCCTCATCTTCCCATGTAACACTTCTTGAGCATTTAAGGTTAATCTTTAAAGAGTGTAAGAAGGGATCCTTTGGACCTTGGGAAGAGTCCCTTTCCTTCTGCCATTTAGTGTAGTGTAGTGCCAGTCTGGTGTCGTGGTTAAATGCACAGACTCTTATCTGGGAGAACCGAGTTTGATTCCCCACTTCTCCACTTGCAGCTGCTGGAATGGCCTTGGGTCAGCCATAGCTCTTGCAGAGCTGTCCTTGAAAGGGCAGCTTCTGTGAGAGCTCTCTCAGCCCCACCTATCTCACAGGCAATGTTCCCTCTAAGCTGCAGAGTCTTGTGAGCAAAAATTCTACTTTGTGAACTTCTGGCATTGAAGTTGGGAGCTACTGGCATTAAAGTTGGGAGCTACTGCATAAGTTATTGTGCTCTGGGGTCATCCTTCCTGAGCTAAGACAAAAATGTGTGAGCTGGAGGCTAAAAATCTGTGACTCAGCTGAGAGGGAACACTGCTCACAGGGTGTCTGTTGTGGGGGGAGTAGATATAGGAGATTGTAAGCCGCTCTGAGACTCTGATTCAAAGAGAATCTCCTTCTCCCTCTCGACACAGTGTAATTTGTTTGAATGGTTGTCATTCTCACATCCTTGTTACATGGAAGAACCTGATCATAGTCAGTTGCTGATTCCTTTCATTGCCCTGTAGACTGCTGATGCTGAGCCCTTCCCATTGCTCACGTTCTTCCATTAACTATTAATAGATTGTAAGGTTGTCGCTGCCGGTTATGTGAATTGAAATCTCGACACCTTTTTGGTGTCTCAACTTGTGTGAACTGGTAGTGCAGTGGTCTGGGAAGCACAATTATGAATCGCCTGCTTCATTTTGCATCTGTTTAACGCTACAGCTCCTTCCACATTATATGGCGTTTGATATTTGGTAGCAAAAATATAGCGCAAGGAGCGATTAGTTCTGTTCCTGCAGTCAGTATTCGTTGTGATTGAGACTTACCGTATTTTTCAGACCATAAATGGGGGGGGGGGAGTGCTTGTGTCTTATGGAACGAATACTGAAAAAAAAGGAGATGAGGCGGGGGGGAGGGGGCCTGCAGCCCCGGGAGACAAGTGCCGGGATCGCTCCCTCCGCCCCCACCGCAAACCCAGACTCACCGGACCATAAACGCCCCCACTGCAAACCCGCTTCGCAGTCGCCGGCGGGACACGTGGCTGTCTCCCTCCGCGCCTGCGTGCCTGGCTCCCTCCGCCCCACCGCAAACCCAGTGCTTCGCGCGCGCCTGCATGCCTGGCTCCCTCTGCCCCACCGCAAACCCAGCGTGCGTCTGCGTGCCTGGCTCCCTCCGCCCCACCGCAAACCCAGTGCTTCGCGCGCGCCTGCATGCCTGGCTCCCTCTGCCCCACCGCAAACCCAGCGTGCGCCTGCGTGCCTGGCTCCCTCCGCCCCACCGCAAACCCAGTGCTTCGCGCGCGCCTGCATGCCTGGCTCCTTCTGCCCCACCGCAAACCCAGCGTGCGCCTGCGTGCCTGGCTCCCTCTGCCCCACCGCAAACCCAGTGCTTCGCGCGCGCCTGCATGCCTGGCTCCCTCTGCCCCACCGCAAACCCAGCGTGCGCCTGCGTGCCTGGCTCCCTCCGCCCCACTGCAAACCCTGCGCTTCGCGCATGCCTGCGTACCTGGCTCCAGCCCGAAGGCTGCAATGGCGCCCGCATCCCCGACGGCTGTGCTGGGAGGCGCGGGCAGCAGAAGATGGCGGAAGACGAAGGTGCGTCTTATGGTCCGGTGCGTCTAATGGTCCGAAAAATACGGTACTTTCTCCCTTGATGTCAAATAAGCATTATCTTTCAGAGCTTTGAGGACTTTGAGCTTTCCTTGGGTATTTTTTTTTCTGAGTGGATGGTTCAGCAGATGTGATATGATATATCTCTCCTTTCCACAGTGGCCTTTTTCAGATAAGTCATCTGAAAGGAACAGCTGTATGTCTCTTTTGCCATTGTGTTTTGATTAGGAATTGCCCATGATTACTCTTCAGATGCGAATTGTTCTCTGCAAGGGGACACGTTTGATAGCAAATGATTCGTTTGCTGCTTCCACTTGTCTGATAGATGCCTTTTGTTAAGCAAACTGTGAAATCTTGTATAATTTGAGTTCCTAACTTCTGATGATGGTAGCTTGTGTCTGCTCAAATCAAGAATAAAAGTGGGGGTGAGGCGATCCGAAGAGCTACAGAGGCATGAAGCTCATTAACCCCAGGGTTACTTCCCCATAGCTCCTCCCACTGAGCTCACTTCCCCTTCATGTTACTCTCCTCTGACCTCACTTCCTTTGTCAAGGGAAAAAGGAGTTCCAGCTGATACAGAGCGTAGAAACGGGAAATCACTGCCTCTCCTCACGCATACATGATACTTGGGTGTTCAAATGAAGCCTCCATCCCAGACTGAAAGTGTAATTTGGTTGTATATTAACCAGAGTGGTTGGTCAAGAGAAAAAGACCTGTGGCCTTAGCTAGGATTTCACCATGAGCAAAGTTACTTGGATGCAGGTAATAAGGGTTAGTGAATGCTCTAATTTTTGGCATTTTATGGGTTCAGAACGAGGTAAGATAAAATTGGAGCAACCCTCCGTGGGGTTTCAATTTCTTTTTTTAACAGAAGCATAAAGTCATCTATATACCCTTTATGGCTCTCAGTCCTATATTTTATTCCACTTAATTTTTTAAAAATATAAGTGGTCTTAAATATGCTAACTGCAACAGTCCAACTAAAACTCTTGAAAAAGCCGTTCTCCTGCTTATTAACCATTTTTTTCTCTTAGCTAAGACGCGAGAAGATTGACCTTGAAAATACACTAGAACAAGAACAAGAAGCGCTAGTGAATCGCCTCTGGAAGAGAATGGATAAACTTGAAGCTGAAAAACGGTTTGTGTAATATTAACAATCAGATATCTAAATGCCAAAAACAGGATTTATTCCCCCCATGTTTTTTTAATACAAGCAGCATGTTTCTGGTTGTATATTTGGGGAGCCTCTAATACCTCTACCTCTAATAGGGTAGGATATGAAATGTATCAGTAATCAGAAGTGGATTGGTCGTATAACTTTACAGGGAAATTGGTGGTGGGTCACTGCCTTAGAGCAGGGGTGTCAAACGTGCGGTCCAGGGGCCGAATCAGGCCCCTGGAGGGCTTCTGTCAGGCCCCCGAGCAACTGGCTGTCATCTGCTTCCTTCTCCCTATCTCTTGCTTCCTTATGCATAATAGCTTGCTTTGCAAGGCTTGCTTTGCAAGGCTTGCTCAGTTGCACAGCAGAGCCACTGAGCCAAACCTTTCTTCCTTCTATTGGCTGAGGTTGCTCCTCCCCCCCCCTCCCCCCCCGCCACACGTCCCCTGGGGAAGGAAGGAAAGAGCCAGAGCTTCCTTTACCCAGTTCCCTGGATTCCATGGGAGAAATACAAAGAAAGCACCTTTAAGACCACCGAGTGCTAACATTTTAAGCATGTTTTAAGTTATATATTTTCAACCCTAACCTGTGAGCCGCCCTGAGCCTGCCTTCAGTGGGGAGGGCGGGATATAAATAAAATTGTATATCTATCTATCTATCTATCTATCTATCTATCTATCTATCTATCTATCTATCTATCTATCTATCTATCTATCTATCTATCTATCTATCTATCATCTATCTTCTATCCATCTATCATCTTAATAATAATAATAATAGATTTTATTTGTATCCCGCCCTCCCCGCCAAGGCGGCTCAGGGCGGCTAACAACATTCCATACATTAACATAAATAGGTAAAACTTTAAATTTAACAGTTAAAAAATTAAACATAAAAACCAGTTAATTGAGTTAAAATACATAATTTAAGTTACATTAAATGTATCTGGCAGCAATAAAACTGTTCTGGCGCTGGTTCTGCCAGTTTAGATCTTCTATCTATCTATCATCCATCCATCTTCCATCTATCTATCATCTACCATCCATCCATCCATCCATCCATCCATCCATCCATCCATCATTTGTTTGTGTCCTTTATAAAGTTTATATCTTTGCTATCTAATTTTAAATAGGTGGCCCAGCCCAACATGGCTCGGCCCAACCCAACATGGCCCAGCCCGACAAGGTCTCATTTATGTCAGATCCAGCCCTCATAACAAATGAGTTCGACAGCCCTGCCTTAGAGGGCCACTGGTGGCCAAGAGCAAGCAGAGCCAGGCCCTAGCGACTGGGCCATCACGTCAGGGGCCACTTTGCTCAGACCGAGCACCAGTGTGGTGTTAGCTCGCCAATTGTCATCTCTTGCATTGCTGCCAGTTTCCTGGAGGATACAATAGTATTTTTTTTAAAAAAAAAATGCATTGGGTTTATATCCTGCCCTACCCCATAATTGGCTCAGAGCAGTCACAACATTTATACATAACAGTTGTTAAAAGCATAATCTGAAACCAAATTAAACCAGTGCAGAACAAGATGGCAATTTAACAGCAAGATTCAGGTAGTCCAGAATATCTCCTGCAAGATGTTAATCTTTAGCACTGAGGCCAGTGCTGTGGATAGGGGAGGCCAAGATGGTTGGATGTCTACTGCCTTAGGAAGGCTTGCCGGAACAGCTCCATTTGCATGCCCTGCAGAATAATAGCAAGTCCCTCAGGGCCCTGATCTCACATGGAAGCATGTTTCACCAGGCTGGGGCCAGAGCAGAGGGGCCAGGGGCTACCAGGAGATGTTGACTGGTAGAGTGCAAAGCTCTCTAGGGCACATATGGGGAGAGACGGTCCCATCGATATGCTGGTCCCTGGCCATGTAGGGCTTTAAAGATCACCACCATAACCTTGAACTGAATCTGGTACTCAATAGGCAGCCAGTGCAATTGGCATAGCTCTGCCTGAATATGTGCCCACACAGATGTCACTGTCAGCAAACACGCCACCACTTTCTGCATTAGCTGCAGTTTCCTTATCAGGTTCAAGGGCAGCCCCGCATAGTGGCAAGACAGTAATCTAACCTGGAGGTGAGCACTGCTGCCAGATCAAGAAGCAGCAGCTCTGGCCTGTCTCCAGAGACCATCTGCAAGGGCGACCAGTGCAGCCTCCATCCCATGACCAGGGCGGAAACCAGACTAGAACAGGTCCAGGATGGTAGCATTATCCAAGAAGACCTGGAGCAGCTCAGCCACTGCTCTCTCAACCACCTTGCCCAGAAACAAAAGATTTGAAACTGGGCAGTAGTTGGCAAGGACTGCAGGGTCCAATGGTGGCTTCTTCAAGAGCAGACACACCACTGCTTCCTTCAGACCTGCTGAGAATATCCTGAAGACAGGGATAAGTTGATAACATAAGAGAAACTTTTTTGGATCAGGCCAGTGACCCATCCATTCCAACACTCTGTGTCACACAGTGGGCGAAAAACCCAAGTGCCATCAGGAGGTCCATCAGTGGGGCCAGGACACTAGAAGTCCTCACACTGTTGTCCCTCCCAAGCACCAAGAATACAGAGCATCATCTGTCCCAGAGAGTTCCAACAATACGCAGTGGCGAATAGCCACTGATGGACCTCTACTCCATATGTTTATCCAATCCCCTCTTGAAGCTGGTTATGCTTGTAGCCGCCACCACCTCCTCTGGCAGTGAATTCCACGTGTTAATCACCCTTTGGGTGAAGAAGTACTTCCTTTTATCCGTTCTAACCTGACTGCTCAGCAATTTCATTGAGTACCCATGAGTTCTTGTATTGTGAGAAAAGGGAAGAAAGTACTTCTTTCTCTACCTTCTCTATCCCATGCATAATCTTGTAAACCTCTATCATGTTACCCCTGAGTTGACATTTCTCCAAGCTAAAGAGCCCCAAGAGTTTTAACCTTTCTTAATCTCTTCCGGGGGGCCTGAACACCGTCACTGCAGGCCTTGACCAGTCAAGATGGGCACAAGTCAAGGAAGCAAATGGTAGAGCTAATGCCCACGGTTGACCCCACTGAATTGAGGGTCCTCTGCAGCTCTGGCTTGTAGTATTCTTGGGGCCACTTCCTTTGCATTGACCCGTGGCCCGAGACAGTCTGATGTCGAGGTTAGACTATTGGACTAGGATCTGGGATACTTGAGGTTCAAATCCCTGTTCTGCCATAGAAGCTCTTTGGGTGACCATGGGCCAGTCACTCACTCTCAGCCTAGCCTACCTCACAGGGTAGTTGTTAGGGGAAATGGAAGAGAGGAGGATGGTGTAAGCCACTTTAGGTCCTCATTGGGGAAAAAGTATAAATGAAGTAAAAATAAAAATGTCCCCTTTCCCGTCCTGTCGGTAACCACTGAATAAGTGGGTGACATCCTTTTTGGCCTGTGATGGGCTGTGCTTTAGTCATATTAAACTTTTTTTTAACAGGTGGAAATTATGTTTGACTACTTTGGACATCCATTGACATTTCTTAGCAGCTGGCCAATTTTGCCAGAGCAATTAAATCTCTGAGAGCCGTGGGAAAATAATAAGATGTTTTGATGTGGTCGTAGTTAATCTAGTGAAATGAACACTTCAGGCTGGATGCAGTCTTTCTAATCTCATGACTGCTTTACCAAAGCACAAGGAGTTAAAACGCTTGGCTGTGTAACACAGCACATCATAATGTTCTTTTGGGGAAGTGTAAAAGTTGTTTTTTTTTCCCCACAGGGAAGTGTTGGCATGCTCTTTGTGGTAGCTAAAGGACAGCAGCTAACTCATCAAACTGTTTTCTCTTAAAACATGACAAAATGAGAGTGAACATTGAGCTGGCTGATGCGCTTACTGGTGACTAAGTTACTTATTTAACTCAGAAATCATTTAGAAGGTCATCTGAGAGCATATGGAAATGCAGGATGGGTGCAGATGACCATTTACCAGGCACTAACTTAGTGAGGAGGAGAGAGCTGCCCTCTTACAAGCTTGCTCAGATTTCTGATCAGGTACAGGTGTGATAAAATTATTCTCACTACTAGAGCTAATGTAGCGTAGCAGCCAGGACACACCCATTCAGCTCCAAATCAGAAAATCCTTGGTTTGAGTCTTGCCTTCACCTTAAGCAAGCTGCTCTCTTGCATGGGGGCCCTTTTCTTCCTCAGCCAGTAATCTGTATTGTGGGCAGGGGTGGGATTCTAGCAGGAGCTCCTTTGCATATTAGGCCACACACCCCTGATGTAGCCAATCTTCCAAGAGCTTACAAGGCTCTTTTTTGTGAGCTCTTTGAGGATTGGCTACATCAGGAGTGTGTGACCTAATATGCAAAGGAGCTCCTGATAGGAGTCCACCCCTGATTGTGGGTGTGGCAAGACTGACTTGCTGTACAGAGTTTCTTAGAAAGGTTGCAGTGGAAAGCACTTTGGAATGTTCAGAGTGTTATCTGTGATGTTGCATTACATCAAACTCACACATCCTCCTCTTCATTTTTATCCTTAGGCACGTGAACCCACCAAGAGCGGAACAAAAGTTTTTAAACTGTCTAACCCTGTAGTTAAAAGTAACCTTTATGGAATTCTTGAAGGCTTCTGTTTTGCCCAATCGCTTGTGCTGTCTCAATTATATACATATACATTAGTGCTTGGAAGATCATTCTTCATATATCCTCAGCCAAACTGACTGCCATCTGTGGCACATCCCAGTTGTTTTAATATTCCCTGGAGTTTGTCTTGGATTTAGCTCTAGATGGGTCTTTATATCTGCCTAGGCATGAGGTACTGTCCCCTGTTAGGTCCTGAAAATGTAGCTGCTTTCAAAAGTCTAATCGTCATGGTTGCAAAGGAATATTTGAAAGCAAGATTGTTTGAAAGCAAACAGTGGTTCAGAAATGAAGGAGGAGGGTTTAAGATACCAGGCTTATTTCATTTGCTCACACTCTAACGTAGTAAGGTTAGACTACGTTAGCGTGTGAGTTTGGGTGCAGATGACCATTTGCAGACCATTGGGTACAGAATTCCACCCCTGCCCACAATACAGTACTGGTTTTGCATGAAAGAGCACTTAATGATATTATAAGTAAACCAATGCAATGAAGAGTCTTTTGGGCATTAGACGTTTAAAGTGCCCACTTGTGTAAGATACACAACTGCCTTCTTTCATAGATAGTTAGGTTTACCTAGGGCACAGAGCGAAGAATAAAATAGTGCATTTTTGCAAAACAAGGAAGCCACTTGACAGACACAGACAAGGTCAAAAAGTCCAGCAATGCAACCGAAAGCACTGTCACAATACCATGTAGAACACAAGTGAATACGAAGTCTTGAACATAAGAGAAGTCATGTTGGATCAGGCCAATGGCCCATCCAGTCCAACACTCTGTATCACACAGTGGCCAAATATATATATATATATATACACACACACACACATATATATACACTGTGGCTAATAGCCACTGATGGACCTCTGCTCCATATTTTTATCTAACCCCCTCTTGAAGCTGGCTATGCTTGTAGCCGCCACCACCTCCTGTGGCAGTGAATTCCACATGTTAATCACCCTTTGGGTGAAGAAGTACCTCCTTTTATCCTTTCTAACCTGACTGCTCAGCAATTTCATTGAACGCCTACGAGTTCTTGTATTGTGAGAAAGGGAGAAAAGTACTTCTTTCTCTACCTTCTTCATCCCATTCATAATCTTGTAAACCCATCATGTCGACGTTTCTCCAAGCTAAAGAGCCCCAAGCGTTTTAACCTTTCTTCATAGGGAAAGTGTTCCAAACCTGTAATCATTCTAGTTGCCCTTTTCTGCATTTTTTCCAATGCTATAATATCCTTTTTGAGGTGCAGTGACCAGAATTGCACACAGTATTCCAAATGAGACCGCACCATCGATTTATACAGGGGCATTATGATACTGGCTGATTTGTTTTCAATTCCCTTCCTAATAATACCCAGCATGGCGTTGGCCTTTTTTATTGCAATCGTACACTGTCTTGACATTTGCAGTGAGTTATCTACCACGACCCCAAGATCTCTCTCTTGGTCAATCTCTGCCAATTCACACCCCATCAACTTGTATTTGCAGCTGGGATTCTTGGCCCCAAATGGTGCCAAAATGAATATTGAGGTGACCTCGTGCTTCTGGTAGAGAGTGACCTTAGGCCCACAAATGCCACCATAATTTGTTCATCTTTAAGACATTGTACTGGAGTTGCCTAATACGGCTGTCACTTTGGAGCCTTTGATGACTAGCTCTTCCTTCACATAATAGCCTTTTAAAACCAAAAATAATTCTACTCAACATATCCCCCCCCATTGCTGTTGCGTTACACAGAACTAAAGTGGAATAGAGCTGCACGTGATTTTTGTTTCAGGAGTTAAAAGTTCCCTTTATGTTATCTTTTTTTAATTCAGAATTTTACAGGAGAAATTAGACCAACCCGTGTCTGCTCCTCCATCACCAAGGGACATATCAATGGAGATAGACTCCCCAGAGAACATGATGCGGCACATCAGGTTTCTAAAGAATGAGGTGGAGAGGTTGAAGAAACAACTGAGGGCAGCTCAGTTACAACGTAAGTTCACTTTGCCTTGTCTGTGTGCTCTTGCGTGCCTTGCAAAAGTAGGTTTTTCAGGAACCATGAGCTTTTCTGGCTGGAAATGGTAGAGGGAAGGTTTGAAAATAACATTCCTTAATTATGTTCAAGATCACTTGCTATTGTTCCACTTGTAATTGAAAAAGCTTCAACAAAACAAATTTCAGTCAAAGCCTGGTAATGCATTATGGTTTTCTGGGGTTAGATGTGATCCACAGATATCTGATGTTCTGTTTGCGTTTTCATCTCTTTTATGCTGGTGCTTTGAAGAATATTGGCACATTTGAGGAGAACAGAAACAGTTTTTTTTTTTTAGTAAAATGGCATCGTAATACAACTTTACTGAAATGAAACTATTTTAGGCATGCATTACTGTCTGTAATACAGAATTTGCAATTCAGAAGCCTAAAAAGCACTTAAGACTAGGGGTGGGCACAAACCAACTTACGAACCAAAGTTTGTGATGAACTGGGCTGGTTTGTGGGTTCATGAACCTAGATTCAGGCAGTCGCATTTGTGAACTGCCCATGAACTGCCATGTTTTTGACAGTGGTTCACAAATCTTTTAAAATGCCTTGACGCAAATGAAGGGAAAGCATTTAAAGAGACCTGCATGCCTTCTCTTTACTCACTGAGGAATGCTGCCACGGTGCATGACTCAGCAAGTGAAGGGAAAGCACGTAGGTCTCTTTAAATTATTTAACTCACTGAGTCAATGCACTACCACAGCACACCTCAGTGAATGAAGGGGAGGTATTTAAAAATGTCCCCCTGTGGAAGATTGCCCAAACTTACAGGCCAATGAACCATTAACCGGTTCAGAAAGCTGAAAAGTTCATGGAGGTTCATGGTTTCTCACCACCGCAAACCTCCATTTTCCCCATTCATGCCCATCCCTATTTAAGATGCCTCTCCACATCAGACTTCCAGGCAATTTCAAATATTAAATAAATCTCTTGTTTGAATGTTTTTTAAATACTTCGTTTCTGGCAGTGTGACTTTTAGGATCTTCTGTGGGTATTCCCCCCTCCAAAAAAAAGTTTGATTAAATGTGCGGTGCTCAGTTGTCTTCCCTCTGAGCGATTTCTTCCTGCACATGGAAATACATGCCCAAATTGAATTATTCCTGTTTTCCCACAGGAGGGGGGGGTTCCCATTTGTCCTTGATTATTGACCTTTATAAATTAAGCAAGATGTCAGTAATCAGAAAGATGGATTGATGATTGCAAATCAGCCATTTAAATCACGATTTAAAACCAGTGAGATAAAAAGGTTGATTTAAATCAGGGGTGGCCAAACTTGCTTAATGTAAGAGCCACATAGAATAAATGTCAGATGTTTGAGAGCCACAAAACATGAACTTCAGATGTCTGAGGGAAGGAAGGAAGGAAGGCAAGCAGGCAGACAAATAGATGGGGGAGGAAGGGAGAGGTGGAAAGAAAGCAGTTTTAACTTTAAATGCATTCTCCAAGCTGGCCAATGGGGTAGTGGAGGCTTTGAGAGCCACACAATATGTGTGAAAGAGCCACATGTGGCTTCTGAGCCACAGTTTGACCACTCCTGATTTAAATAATTGGTTTAAGTCAAGTTGTGCATGTATGTATAAATCATGCATCAGATATAAATTAGTTGCTATAGCAGAGAAGCAGACTTGTTTTGCAGCTAAAGAAGAACCTAGCTCTTAAGAACAGAATCTGAAACTTCAAACTGCACAGCTCATGTCACTTTTATACTAAATGCTTATGTGGGCTTTGATGCAATCAAGCTTGGAGGAAAGGTACAGTATAAAAAATGTAAAGTAAAAAATTGCAATATTGTTGCACTTCTAACATACTGAATTCATATGGAAGATTGCTAACTTAACACAAGTGTAGAGATATGTGCCAGAATGTGAAAGTGTTCTTTGGGCTTTCTGGAAGAAAGGCAGTTAATTATTGGTGAGCACAGGTTTTCCACAAGAGATAGGAAGTAACTCTTTATGCTGCTAATGATACATTATTGGAATTCAATATATCGTGCTTACTTCAGAATTTTTTCTTTTCTTTTAATAGAAAAATAGGTTTTTAATTTAGTATGTCGATAGGGGGGCCATGAATTGAATTTTCAGACACAATTGAAGATTTGTATGTTTCTCTTAAATCCATTTTTTTTTAACTAAAGTATATAGTACTCAGCCGCCCTGAGCCTGCTTCGGCGGGGAGGGCGGGATATAAATCAAATAAAGTAAAGTAGTACAGTGGCAATGAATTCATATAGGCTTTTAAAAAATAATCCAACCCATGTCCATGGAACTCTCCCCGTTCAACTGTTTGCTTCTACATGTGACACAGAGACAAGCATGCAAGCTCAGTGCCAGCTTCCAATTTCAACTGTGCATAGAAATTGGGGGGGGGGGGAGTGCTAAGGCCTCTCAGACGTCGTTGGAAAGATGGCAAACAGAGAGAGATTGTGCCCCATTTTGTTTCTACTTTCAGTAAAGTGTGGAAGGGTCTTAACATACCTTTGTGGGAGTAGTTTTAAGAGAAAGAAGTACTTTTCTTCTCCCTTTCTCATAAGAGAACTCGTGGACATTCAGTGAAATTGCTGAGCAGTCAAGTTAGAACTGATAAAAGGAAGTACTTCTTCACCCAAAAGGTGATTAACACATGGAATTCATTGCCACAGGAGGTGGTGACGGCTACAAGGATAGACAGCTTCAAGAGGCGATTGGATAAACATATGGAGCAGAGGTCCATCAGTGGCTGTTAGCCACAGCATATTGATGGAACTCTCTGTCTGGGGAAGTGATGCTCTGTATTCTTGGTGCTTGGAAGGAGCAACAGTGGGAGGGCTTCTAGTGTCCTGGCCCCACTGATGGACCTCCTGATGGCACTTGGTTTTTTGGCCACTGTGTGACACAGAGTGTTGGACTGGTTGGTCCATTGGCCTGATCCAACACGGCTTCTCTTATTTTCTTAACACAAGAGCTCTCCATGGTGGATGATGTGTCCTTGAGAGGGCAGTGTCTCCTCCTTACTCCACTGGCAGGGCTTGTGCAAATGAATTCCACAAGACTTCTGTGTCTGAGCTGAAGGTGGGACCCTTTTATGCCCAGCCTGCTTCCTCTGCAGAGATCTCTTTAAAAATCTCACTTTCTTAGTACCAAATGCTCTTGCTCTTGTCTTGTCTTTTCACTTAGTCATGAGGGCTTAGTCATGGCCACGTGGGTGTCTTCTGGGTCTGGTGGAGTCTGCCGCCTTAGACACCAGCTGCTTTCGGTCTTGCTTTGGCAGTTCCAGCAGCGAGAAGCACTGCTTTCATTAGTGCCAAAGTTTTCAGCAGCTCTGGGCACGAGTACCAGTGCCAGCAGGAGAACTGTTACTCCTGCCAACCCAGACTGTCTCTGATTGTGCCCAGGCACTGCATTGGCCTCGCTTACGACCACAGTACGAGATTCCACTTAGGTGGCCCACTGCTCAGGCAAAACGACCAGCTGAGCCCTGAAAAGCATAATGCCATCTACTCACCGGTCTCCTTTCCCCCTGCCGTTTTGGATGATGAGAAAATCGTTCTGCTTGGATCTCTGCCTTCTGGCTAAAGCATGCAGCTGCGATGGATGTGAAAGAGGATTCCTGCCAAAAAATCCCATTTGGGGGGTTTGTCTCCTGGTTAGATAGCTTTCCTCGCATTCAGCTCAGCCTAGTTTAACGTTCACGATAGGAGCGAAATGCTTTTTGCTCAAGTGTTTCCTTTCTGTGCAATTGTAACCCATGAACCAGGGAATCTGCCTACAGCCAGAACTGGAGAACGAGGCAGTTAATTGGCATAAGTCTTGCCTTCAGACTGAGTAGGAGGCATAAACTTTTGTCTTTATGTTGATTTTTCCTGAACGACTCTTAATTCAGAAATTGCCTGTGCTGTTGCAAAATCTTTGGCCACCATTCTCCGACACAACTCTGACTATGCTTGACTTTATGTCTAACCTAAGTTCAATCCTGGCTTATCTATCCAAATCTTTTTCTGAATTTTATGCTATGCCATTAAAGGTTTGAAATTGAAATTGAATGGTATAAACTTCTCGTGATCCACAGATGAGGAAAAAACCCTGACAATACGCCCTGTGTTTTAGTCCTTCTCTTAATTCTGAAAACTCCGCATGTGATTGTTTTTAGTTTCATTTCTAATAATCTGCCAAAGTATTTCAGCCTGCCGTTGTATGTTATTAATATCCTTGTTTGGGGGAGATGGGAAAGCATACGATTGTAGGCAGAGACCTTGTGTGCAGGTTTGGGAAATTAATATTCTGTCACTTCAAGCGTATGAGATGCATTCATCTCAGTGTACTCTCCAGTTGTTTTGATGTGTTACCTTCACTAGTTGTACTTGAAAGTAAGAACAAGGACTCTGGTACTGAGCTTGAGTACATGTGCAAATCTTAAGCCTGATTTATTAGCACAAAGATGGGATTGTTGGCTTTACTCTAGTCTGTCTTTCAAGTGGTCTGTCCTCGTCCTTGGATGACCTGATGGACAGTGAATCTGTCCGTGAACGCAAACGATTAATCATATTTCACACAGCCATAAGCAACCTGAAAGAGGCCAAGCTGCAAGAGAAGTCCTTGAAGTTGCTGCACTGCGAAATTGGTCAGCGTAATCTTTTCCGCCCAATTTTAGTTTGAGAAATGAAGTCCACTTTGAGTGCCTCTTAAGTGCAGAATCTTTCCAAAATGCAGGAGCATCAAAACACACAGAAGAGGATTCCAGAGGGTAGCCGTGTTAGTCTGTTGTAGTAAAACAAAGTCCACTGACAGCTTAATGACTAACAACATGTATTCTTTCCAGTATGAACCTCCGTGAGCACACTCTCAACTCATCTACGCACAAATGTTGCCTCTTCTGGAGTGGACAGAATAGCAATAGAATGTACTCCTCCCATATGGATCAGGAGCTGCTGAAGTTACCATAGCCATGAAAGTTTTACACTGGGGAGTCAAACATACGGTCCGGGGGCCAAATCAGGACCTCGAGCAACCGGTTCCTTCTTCCTCTCTCTTGCTTCCTTCTGCACAACAGCTTGCTTTGCAAGCCTTGTTCAATCGCACAGGAGCTACAGAGCAAAGTCTATTTTCTCCATTGGCTGAGGCTTCTCCCTTGGGGAGGAAGGGGGGAGAGAGAGCTTGCTTTTCCAGGTTCTCTCAATTGCACAGAGAGCTACTGAGCCAAGCCTCTCTTCCTTCTATTCGCTGAGGCTCCTGCCCTTCCTGGCCTCCTGGAGATGGAAGGAAAGAGCTAGAGCTTCCTTTGCCCAGTTTGCTGGATCCCATGGGAGAGATACAAAGAAAGCACCTTTAAGACCGAGTGCTAATGTTTTAAGCATGTTTTATTTTAAGGGTTTTTTAAACACCTTTAATTGTGTTTGTCTGTGTCTTTTATAAAGTTTATATCTCTGCTACCTAATCTTAAATAGGTACACATACAGCCCGGCCCAACATGGCTTGGCCCGACTAGACATGGCCCGGCCCAACAAGGTCTCATTTATGTCAGATCCGGCCCTCATAATAAATGAGTTTGACACCCTGTTTTACAAGAAGAATTCATAGGCGTAGCTGATACAGTGTGGAGCACTGGATAGTGTTGAACCTGAAGTTTCTTCCTTTCCCACTGACTAGCATCACAGTATGATCTTAGAGCAGTCACTGCCGCAAAGTGCTGTTGCGAAATTGAATTGGGGTGAATCCCATGTGCTCAGCCCTGAATGCCTTATAGGAAAGGCAGGCTCCAAACATGACAGAGAACATTTCACTTTATTTATGGATTAACAAAGATCCAGTCCCCCATTTCTGTCATCACACTAGAACTGTTATTGTTATCCAAAGGGGGGGGGGCGGTTCTTTCTTCAGAAACCAAACCTTTCAGTTGAGCTGATTCTTATATCACGCCATCCCAATATTCTGTCCCTCTAAAATGGATACTTAGTGGTATAAGAATTTTTTTTTAACTTATTCAGTATCTTTTAGGAGCTTTCTTGGCCCTTTGCTGACTTTGTGGGGAAATATTGAAGCGACCTAATGGTTCTTGAGCTTGAGAATTTATTTAGATGAGTATTTTACTGTTCTGTTTCTTGTCTTCACAAGGTAGCTATTTTGGAGGGGTTTCCATGATTGCCTTGCTCCCTCCCCCAACATGCCCCCCAATAGTTCCAAGGGTAATCGTTCGGAGTCTGAGCCATCATGGTGGTTCTGCCTTACCATAAGCCACTTCCCACAGCCGCCCTGAGCCACTTCGGTGGGAAGGGCGGGATATAAGTCTAAATATAAATAAATAAACAGGTGCGAGGTCAGAAGCTGGTTCCAGACAGACACAACCAATTGTGGCTAGATCCAAGTGGGCAGCCGTGTTGGGCTGAAGCAGTAGAACAAAATAGGAGCCAAGTGGCATCTTTAAGACCAACAAAGTTTTGTTCAGAATGTCAGCTTTCGTGTGCTCCGAGCACGCTTCAACGGACGAGGAATCAGGTCTGATGAAGTGTACTTCGAGCACACGAAAGCTTACATTCTGAATTAAACTTCGTTGGTCTTAAAGGTGCGACTTGACTCCTACTTTGCTCTACAACCAATTGTGATTGAGTTTTGGTTGATTTACCCTCCTAGTTAAGTGGGAATGCTCCAGGGATGCTTCCAGCTCTGGTGAGCTTCGAGTGACCCCCACTCCATTTGCATCCCAGCCTCAGAATAATTTAGTCCTTGCCTGGAAACTGGCATTGCGTTTTGGGCACCACCTTGGGTGTTGGGGGAGGGGGTGGTTAAGTGCTGCAACATTGTTCTCAATCCCAGTTATAGCCAAAGTTAAGTTGCTAAAAAGGAAATACATTTTAAGACTATTAGCGGTGCTTAATTTTTATATTGTGTAGTAACTATAGCAACATTATTCACTCAGGCTTTTCGTCTTCCCCCTCCCCACGCTGCTTTTTTAAGCAAAGGGATTTGAGTGATTGTCATATTCAACCCAGCACACATTGTAGCTCATTGGCTCGGACCTCGCATGGTGCAAACAGAATGGTGCCTGCAGAAGCAAACTCCCCCTGCAGCCCCCTGTGCATGTCTGGGGACTGGTAGACACCCCCCCCCCCCAGGAACAAGGGTGGAGGTCTGCAATGGGAGGAGGGGAAATGGGTGAAATTCTCTCTCACTTCACTTCCCCTTCTTTTGCTGTCCATTGCCACCAGAAAATACAGTTTCGATCAGGGCTTTTTTTGTAGCAGGAGCTCCTTTGCATATTAGGCCACTCCTCCCTGATGTAGCCAATCCCCACAGAACTTACAGAGCTCTTCGTACAGGGCCTCCTGTAGGCTCCAGGAGGATTGGCTACATCAGGGAGGAGTGGCCTAATATGCAAAGGAGTTCCTACTACAAGAAAAGCCCTGGTTTTGATGCAGGCCATTGTAACATTAGTAATTGCTGTACAGAACT